>NC_057762.1:2116890-2381420 GCF_010389155.1 Erigeron canadensis | reverse complement strand
TCTTTTTCCAGAAAACTCATATTCACATCAAAATCATTATCCTCAGACAGTGGAGAGTCAACCATATCCCAATCTGGGCCGGTTCCACCTGCCTGGTCCTCTACTTGTACATTCTCCACCCTAACATTCAATCAATCTGAGCCACCTGCTCCAGATTCTCTCCTTCAACCTGCCTAACTTGTTCCCCTTCAACTTCTTCAACAATCAGGGACCCATCAGCAGCCATGATGTCCCCACTTTCAGCAGTTGCCACTGGAATGACAGAGGTGATCCAGATCCTCTTTCTTCTTCACCACTTCCTTCTACTTGTACTGGGGAAGTGGTTACTGGGGCAGTTCTCCTGACCCATTTCTCCAGAATCTTGATGAGTAGATTCTGGAAGGGTTGATACCAGAACTCCGTCTCCCTCAGACGACGAGTTCTATTCTTGGCCTGGTGGGTTAGGTGGAATTTCAACAATATTCACACCAGGCTGCTGAAGATCTGGGGCGATCTGGAAAATAGGTTGTACCCTTTCAGCATTAACTTCATCAACAATTTCCTCATCATTATGGGCTCACCAGCAACCTCCTCATCATGATGCAATTGCATCTTCTTGAATTCTGAACTGATAGAGCATCACCGATGGAATGTCGACTCTCAGTAGAATGAGGTCAACTGGTTGAGGTCCCTCAGATATTCACATTGAAAAATGAGTTGTATTTACATTGTACTCATTCTTCAGGGCCCTCCTGAATATGATGGACAGAAATCGAATGTAAGGAATGAAGGCCTTCCTGCTCTTGACCCTCAGTCTGTCCACCAGATCATTAAAGAAGATCTGGGCAAAGTCCACCCTGTATCCATTCCATAGGCAGTAAGCAATCTGGAGCTGTGTCTGGTTATCTGATCCAGACCTCCAGAACTGCCACCCAAACACTCACAAGATGAGTGAAGAAATACTCCATGCTGTCAGCCTGCTCATATATACAGTGCCCTTCCTGAGCAGCTGACCATTCTCGTCCACTATTCTGTGTGCCCCATCAACCTGCACACCTCCCTGGTATTGATTCCAGATGGAATCTCAATGGGCATTCATTCTCATCAAATAATTCATCCTCGGGCATCTCTGAGGGAATCACAGTAATGGTGAAGTGTTTGGTGCCTTGCTTTAAGGTGTAGTGGATGGATTCATCACTTTCCACGTACACAGCAGTATACCAAATTCACAAAGATATTCATGATACATTTTGCCCGGATTTAGAGTTAGGGCACCATAGAGTGGACTACTCAAGAAGAAGGTGTTCAACCTTCCAATGATAAGTGGCAGTGTGATTGTTGAGAGTTTTGCCATCCAGTTATTCATATTTATGCGGATGGCATCAGCAGAAAAGATATATGAGATGCCTTCTTGACATTATCGCAGGATTATAGTTTGCAGCAAGAAGATTTTTAGGAGATGGTTTAGGAGCCATTTTAGATATTATGAATGAAGTGAAAGCAGAAATTTAATAAGGAGATGATGATGATTGGAGAGTAAATGAAGAAGGAAATAAATGAAGGAATTTGAAGATTGGGAGTAAATGATTTTTCGAGATGAATCTAAAGTGAAGGTAAATGCGAGTATTTATAGAGGAAGAGAAATGAATTCAAACGGTAAGTTTGAAAAAGTTCAAAACAGTTTTGATCGGTTTTTGATTCCGCATTTAATGTTTCCATCACACATAAATGTATGACGGTTGACAGCCCACAAAAATACCCCACAACACTTTTTGTCTTCCCAGGTAACAAAACCATCATTAAATTGAAAGTGTCATGCTACGTAAGCTGAACAGTAACTGTCCAGATGAAAAATTTGTAAGGTTGGCATGCACTATCCTTAATATTAAAAAGAAATGATTTGACACCACAGACTCATTTTAATGCATCTGGAGGTTGACTGGACACTCCATTTCACTGGTGGATTAGGCCAGTAGAACATGCATTAATGGTACACTGGAGGGACACTCCAGTAAGTACCCAGATTGACCATTCTGGTAATCCTCAACACGCACATCAACTAATATAAACAATGAGAGGGACACATTTACAAAGCAACAAAAGTTACTTCAAACATGCACATCAACTTATCCAGTATTAATGAGAGGGACACATTTACTAAATTCCCCGAAACTTAGATATTATATATAAAAAATGTGGTCTGAGTCTTTCCCCCTGGAATGGTGATCCATAAATCTATCAGTGCAAAGATAGTATCACAAAGGCGTTCGATAGCTTTACTGGTATAGATTTATAAATCTGGAATCAAAGAACCCTGCCAGTGTCACAAAGGCGTTCATAACAAGGTTCCAGATTAAGGGTTCAACATTCCCAACTCACTGACAAGATTTTGAAAAGTTTTCTCATCCAAAGGTTTTGTAAAAATGTCAGCAAGTTGTTTATCAGTGGGAATAAAGTGGATTTCAACATCATTCTTCATTACATGATCGCGAATAAAATGATACCTGACATCAATGTGTTTCGTTTGGAATGCATGACTGGATTGTTTGAGATAGCAATGGCACTGGTATTGTCACAAAAGATAGGAGTCTTTGAATACTTAATACCATAATCAAGCAACTGGTGCTTCATCCAGAGTATCTGAGCACAACAACTGGCTGCAGACACATATTCTGCTTCAGCAGTGGATAAAGAACTGAAGTTTGCTTCTTACTGGTCCAGCTCACCAGTTTGCCACCAAGGAAATGACATCCACCAGTAGTGGATTTCCTGTCTATCTTACAACCTGCATGATCTGAATCTGAATAACCCATTAGATCTAAGCCTGAGCCTTTGGGATACCAAAGACCCAACTGGGAGTACCCTTAAGGTACTTCAAAATGCGCTTTACAGCCGCCAGATGAGATTCTTTTGGGTTAGACTGATATCTGGCACAAAGACATGTTGCAAACATTATATCTGGTCTACTGGCAGTTAAATACATTAGTGAACCAATCATGCCTCTATAGACAGTGGTGTTCACTGGCTTCCCATCAGGGTCTGAATCTATTGTTAAAGGTGCAGAATAGGAGTTGATTTTGAGGGTGAAGAATTCATATCGAATTTTCTTAAAATATCTAACATATTTTTCTTGATTAATAAAAATACCATCACTGGTTTGTTTAATCTGGAGTCCAAGAAAAAATGTTAATTCACCCATTAAACTCATTTCAAATTTTGAAGACATGATTTTTGAAATTTCTTGCACAAAGATTCATCAGTAGAACCAAAATAATATCATCAACATAAACTTGTACCAACAGAAGATTACCTCTTTCACGAAGAATAAATAAGGTATTGTCAATTGCACCTCTTTGAAACCATTTTCTGATAAGTGTTTGGTCAGAGTATCATACCAGGCTCGAGGGCTTGTCTGAGCCATACAGTGCCTTGTCCAGACGATATACCCAATGTGGATGCTTTTCATCAATGAAGCCTGGAGGTTGCTTGACAAAAACTTCTTCTTCTAATTCTCCATTCAAAATGCACTTTTTACGTCCATCTGGTAGACCTTGAACTTATGATGAGCAGCAAAGGCTAAAAACATTCTGATGGCTTCTAACCTTGCTACTGGTGCAAATGATTCTTCAAAGTCAAGGTCTGTCTGGACATACCCTTGTGCCACCAATCTGGCCTTATTTCTGATCACATGACCATCTTCATCAACCTTATTCCTGAAGACCCATCTGGTTCCAATTGGTTCTTTCTTGCCAACTAGAGGAGGAACCAGATTCCAAACTTTATTTTGTTCGAACTGGTGAAGCTCTTCTTGCATAGCTATCACCCAGCTTGGGTCATTCATTGCCTCATCAATCTTCTTCGGTTCCATCAGTGATAAGAAGCTGACATATAAACATTGTTCACTAGAGGCACTTCTGGTCTAACCCCTCTACGGAGTCACCAATAATCTGGTTGATTGGGTGAGCTTTTTCCACTTAGAGTATTGACCAGGATTGTTTCTTACAACAATATCAGTGCAAGAATTCAATTGATTTCTGGAGTAGGATCTTGCCAGACAACTTCAGCATCTTCATCAGAATCTGTAAGATCACGATTTGCATCATGAAATTCTTCATTTAAAGGCATTTCTTGGATAACTGGCTCAAAATCAATTGAATCTGATACTGGAGGAGTAGTACGAACATTTGATCCAATAACAAGTTCAGAGGGTAGTTTGAAACTTATTGAAGGATAGAATGAAGTATTACTGGAAGGTTTTTCAAATTGCACTGGTTCCAAGTCAGGATGACTGGAAGCATCTTCAGATGAATCTTTATTGAAGTTGATAGGATCAGATTCACCAAAGATAATTGGACTTTCTGGGGAGAATTAAGGTTGGCCTTTTATTGATTGCTTCATTTGACTCATCAAATGTGACATGTATTGACTCCTGGACCTTTTCCAGTCTCTTGTTGTAGACTCTGAAGGCTTTGCGAATGGCTGAATATCCTAAGAAATATCCCTCATCAGCTTTGGCATCAAATTTGCCTAACTGACTGGAGTCGTTCAGGATGTATACTGGACATCCAAAAACGTGAAAATAACCAATATTTGGTTTTCTATTTCTCATATTTCATAGGATGTCTTCTTGTGTCTCTTCACGTATACTGAGCGATTTTGAGTATGACAAGCGTTGCAATTGCTTCAGCCCAGTACATTTTAGGAAGACCAGATTCACAAGCATACTCCTAGCAGCTTCTATCAGCGTTCTGTTCTTTCTTTCTACAACTCCATTCTGTTCTGGTGTGTGTGCTGATGAGAAATTCTGGGAGATGCCAGTGTCAGTGCAGAATTTCTCCAGAGTTGCATTCTGGAATTCTGTTCCATTATCACTTCTTAACTGACACTTTTTCGCTTGTATTTGAGTTCAATTTGCTTGATAAGAGCGATGATTTCAGCAGCAGTTTCATTCTTTGATCTAAGAAATATTACCCACAATATCTGGAATATTCATCAACAACTACTAGGGTATATTTCTTACCAACACAAGTCTGAACATTCACTGGACCAAAGAGGTCCATATGAAGCATATGAAGAGGTTCAGATATGCTAAAATTCTGTTTTGTCTTGAAACTGGTACGTTTCTGCTTCCCCATCTCACATCCTGGACATGGCCTTTCCTTTTTGAAGGAGACAGAAGGTATCCCATCTGCGAGTTGTTTTCTGGACAACTTGTTGATATTTTTGAAATTTAAATGGGACAACCTTTTATGCCATAGCCAGTTTGTGTCTTCATCAGCCTTGGTATAGAAACACTGCTCTGAAGGAGAGCTTTCCATATCCATTATGTACACATTCCCTTTTCTGGGAGCAATCAATACTACCTTCCAATCCTTATTAAATACGATGCCTTGAGAGATGTTAAATAACACCTGGTAGCCATCATCACACAACTGGCTCACACTTATGAGATTATACTTCAACCCATTTACATAAGCCACTCGTCTGAATTTGACTTGACCATTCTTCAGAACACCATATCCCTCAGTCTTTCCAGAACCATCATTTCCAAAAGTAATGGAGGGTCCGTCTGAAACTTCGAACTCCTCCAGCAGGGTCTTACATCCGGCCATTGTCCTGCCAGCAGCGCTGTCAAGATACCAAATATATTTCTTTCGATCGCCCTGCACATCCACCAGATTATTAGTTTAAAGGTTTGCGAACCCATCGACTGATGGGTTCTCTGGATCCACAAGGATGGATCCCAGCAGTATCTGGTTGATTTCACTTTCAAAAATAGTGGGTTTCTCAGTAAACACCACTGGAGCTAACAGTTTTGAAACCTTTTTCTTTTCTTGTCAATAGGTGTGCTCGATTTTTCTTTCTTGGAAAAAGGTTTTGTATTTTGTTTAGGGCTAGATGAAGTACCCTAAAATTGTTAATTCTTGCATTACAACTTTGAACTTGACGAGCCAGTAGTTGAAACTGACTCTCCAACCTTAACAAAATATTTTCTTCAGATGACACCATAGCCTTTCCAGTTGACTGTACTTTTGGCTTAGGTGGAGGAACAACATTCTTCTTTTTCTGAACTTGTGGTTCTTTAGAAGATGATTGAGGCAAAGGTTTATTCTGCTTAACCATCTTGACTGGAGTATTCATCTGTGGAGCTCTAGTCTTAACCTCAGACAATTGAACAGGAGGAATAATACAAGTTTTGGGTGTTGTTGGTTCATCATAGATAGTGCTAGGTTTTAACACTTCAGGCAGTCGGTCAACAACAGGTATTAATGCAGCAGCATTTACATCACCCCCCAGATATGCACGTTTTTGGGAGGGGTATTGGTTACGTGCAGCATCATATGGTTTCTTGGTCTCAAGCCATGACTGGATAACATTTTTCTTTTGATAAAAGATTTTCCATTCTTCCTTTTCTTGGACCAGTTGTTCAGTAACCAAAACTTGTGCTTTGAAAGCTAGTTCAATATCTTGCAATTCTTTTAACTTAGATTGTAAGTTTGTCATTTTAGAAAAATCTGTTTCAAAATTATTTGACATTTCTGAACGAACAGTTTCCACAAACATTAAATCAGAGTTTAAAGCTTTAGCAATGTCCAATTTTAACTCAGGATCAGTTTCTTTGTCATAATCTATTACCTTTTTAATGACAATGTCCACCCATCTTCCAGATGTGACATCTTCTTTCACCAGATGCTCCTCATCAGCTAGAGCCATATAACAACAATCTCTTTCCTCTTCATCATCGACTGATGAGTCATCAGAGGGAACCCATTCTTCTTTTGCCACCATGCATTTATTATTATCCTTTTCTACAGACACGAGAGCAATTTGAGCCTTAAGCTTTTTGTATTTTAATCTGTAGCTATCATCAGGCTTGTTATAAGAAGTTGATGGACCAGATTGTGAGACAAACTGATTGGACTTGCACTCTTTCATGAAATGACATTTTCTGCCACACTTAAAGCATGTCAAATTGGTCTTATCAGTGGAAGAACTGGGTGCATTGTGTCCAGTGGGTCTACTGGCTCTGGCTTTGAAACGGTTAAACGTTTTAGCCATCATAGCCATTAGATCATCACTATCAGTTTCATCATAATCTGGAGAGAAATTATTCATGACTCCAGAATCCATTAATTCAGACATCATCTTCTTCATAGAAAATACATTCTCGGAAGACATTAATGCTGCACTTGGTGGTTCAGTATGACTAACCACATGGGAACTACTGGAAGCATGATTAATAACATCTTTTTCTGCCTCAATTCTCTCGGCTTGATTCTCTTCAGTGAATCTGAAGGCTCCATACAAAGATGATAGGTATGGGAATGCAAGATTTTACCTTGTCTCAAGACCACGATCATATGAGATCATTTGAAGGAAGAATATCACAAAAGTTTTCAAGAAGTATGTCCTTGTCCTTCTCTACCCCAAGCCCTCTTAACTGGTTTATGATAGACATAAATTTGGTGTAGGTACCAGTTAATGATTCATTGGGTAGGGCAAAAAATGACTTGTACTTCTTATTTAAAGCCACTTTCCTGGTAACAATAGTATCACCACCACCTTCATACTGGTTCACTAGTTCATCCCACATGCTTTTGGCACTGGGATAAAGCACTAGTGTAGGAATTAGAGCTTTAGGAACGGCCCCGAGGATCATGACTTTTAAAGTAGTGTCAATATTGACAAGTCTCCTTTCCTCTTCAGACCAATTTTCCTCTCTCTTTTCCCTCCCAGATCTTGCTCCAGTTGGATCAAGAAGTGGTATGAGATGACTTCTAGGAATATAGGGTCCTTCATTTAAAATTTTAAGCATATTCCTCTCAATACCAGTAACATGTAATAGCATCCTGGCCTTCTACGTGCCAATACATCACCATTCCTACTGAATTTGGGAATAGGAGTATTCGAGTAGTGCACATGCACGTGTGGAGAAGCAGGAATAGGAGGTGGTGGTGGTGGATTATTGTTAGCATGGTCAATGGTTTGTTCAAATTCATTTATGGGAGGAGGTCGCATTTAAAGGGTTTCCTTGTGTATTCTCTGGGTTGGCCATCGAGAGAATGCAGATCTAGGCAAGTATGTTAGCCTTCTGCTCTGATACCAATTGTGAAGTCCCTCACTCGATGGTTTAACTCACAAGTGTAGAATAACAAGTCAAGTAATCACTAGAGATGACTAGTATTAAACGTCAAGTAAGCACTAGATTGGACTAGTATTACGATTAATATAAATGCAAGAATATATATGACGTAATACGTACTTAAGCAATATAAAGATAAGCAAATAAGTAAATGGTGAGACACAATGTAATTTTCAAGTGTATTTTATTTATTGATGTTAAATAAAATACAAGGTTGTTGCGGAACAAGATATTACAAAGTAAGTATCTAAACAACCTATGAATTACAAGTGATCTAATCTTTGCTAAATAAACTCTTTGATCGAAATACTTAAAGTTGTGAAATATGACTATTTAGATCGAGAGTATTTGAGCAAAGGCACCAAATTGCAAAAGTATGTGATTTGGACGAGGAAGAGACTTGGTATTTATAGGCAAAAAGAATAAATATAATATTCTTTTTGCCGTACAAATATGGTTACATGTATTTAAGGAAATTACATTAATTCCTTAAAAGCATTGATTAAAGTACAAGAATAAAGTCACATGATAGTGACTTGTCTTCTAATTAACCAACCACCTTTACATGCGTGTAAGGCTTTTAACAAAAGACAAATGGATTGTCCGGTTAAAGGCATGTAAAGGCATAAAGTCAATTCCTCGTAATCAGTGTTCAGACTTGTAAGGTCTAGAACACTGACAAGGACTCCAGTCAGGAGATCTGGTAAGTCTTCCAGTGAGCTCCGCTATTTGTCAGACTTCTTTCTTCAGACTTCAGTCTTCGACTTCAGTGAGAATGTTTTTCAGTGGAAAGATCTTGACTGGAATGAAGTCCAGTGAACAAATCTGGTGGAATCCAGATTTCTATACAAGTAAGTTGTTCACTGATCTTCACATAATTTCTGGACAAATCTTCAGAGGGCTCCAGTAGTTACGTCTGGAGCGAGTCCAGTAAATCTGGACCTAACAACATACATATGCACTCACCTTGAGTATTGCTAGATGATACTAAATAGCTTTTTGATTCCACAAATTGTTCTTCACCACCTATACATAATTCAACACATAATCTCATAAGTTCAATGACTACATTCTTCTCCCAATCATCTAACCAATTTCAATATAACTATAGCATCATGGTGTTTGGCTATTTAGAACCTTTCAAGATTCTTAATTACTTATATTAAAATTCCATATTATCTCTATTAGTCAAACACCATAAACAAAATTCTCCTACTATGGGAGTTGTTCAACAATAACATATTTTCTCAATCATATTATCAACTTTATCAATCAAAACCGTTAGGGTTTTTACTTAAAATCCTCAATCCATAAAACCCCCAAATATACTAAGAACCCTAATTAGATAATAAAAACCTTAAATTAAAATTCAAGAACTATGGAAGATTACTTACCTCCCAAAATTACACAATGTAAAATCCTCAATTCCTTCTCTTTTCTTTTTCTTGAAAAGTTCGACCACCACCACCATAATACAAACCCTCACTTTTAGATTTTTTGCTTCTAACAATTATTATTGTTATTGTTAATTCTTTAATATAACCTTTTGGTGAATTTAAGGTTGATTGCAAGATAAATCTTTTTAATTCTTGCTTGAGAATGATTTTTGAAGAAATTAGAAGAAGATTAGGATAAAAGAGAAATTAGAAATTATCAGGAAGGGTGCTGGCTGGCTTTTCTTCCCCTATTGCCACATCCTATTTCAAATAAAAGGGTATTATACCCGTTAACCATTAAAGTTCCAACTAATTTAACCCCTTTTTTCAAAACAAAATACTAGGAAATTATTTTAATGATAAAACTATAGAAGGGATAAATTTTCTATTACCTTAAAAAAAAATAGTGGGGTATTACAGACCAATGATATTACTTATAGCTAAGGTCCCATTGTATGTCAGCGATGTAAAATATGAAGCGATGTATTTTCACTTACAGTACTTAATTAGTCTTTAGTCATATAGTAAATTATTTTAAAGTATACATCACTGACATACAAGGGGATCTTGGCTATAAGTTCATTGGTCTTACATAACACAACGCGTTTTTGGCGTATTGGTTGTGGATGAGAGAAGAACTCAACAGTTAAGCGTGCTCGGGTGGCAGCAATGTCAAATAGGTGACCCTTCTAGGAAGTTTGCCCGAGAAACCAAAAACAAAGTCGTGAGCCTGCAGACAAAGCGGACAAAATTGTGTTGTGGTAAGGCGAAGTGTTACAAGTGGTATCAGAGCAACCCTTGAGATTGTTAGGAGTGATGACGCACTTGCATAACTCAACGAGGACATTGAGTTGTGTTGAGGGGGTGTGAAAGCATACATCGCTGACATACAAGGGGATCTTTCATAAAACAACGCGTTTTGAGCGTATTGGCTGTGGATGAGATGAGAACCCCACGGTTAAGCGTGCTCGGGCGGCAACATTGCCATATGGGTGATCCTTCTGGGAAGTTTACCCGAGCAACCAGAAACAAAGTCGTGAGCCTGCGGTCGATGCAGACAATATTGCCTTGTGGTAAGGCGGGGTGTTACATTTCATTTTCTCAAATTTATAATCTTTCATATAACTAAAAGAGGGGGTTGGGGGTACACTTGGCATCCCTAAGAGCAATCACAGTGGGCTCATTCCCACATTCGTCCATCAATGGAGGACGAGTGCACGCCACTAGGTGTCACTCGTCCTTGGTTCGTTTTCGCGTCATCCGTTCCCACAGAGACGAGTAAAATGTTGGTTTTTTTAATTGGTGTGTGTATGAAATTCGAAATTATAACCGTTGGCTCTTCATCTCGTGTACTTAGCTCATGTCATCGACAAAAGTGCTAAAGAACTTAAAATTCAAGACATCCCCATTGTACGGGACTTTCCAGATGTCTTTCCTGACGATTTACCAGGTGTACCACCTGTGAGACAAGTCGAGTTCAATATTGATCTTGTTCCCGGTGCAGCACCTGTCGCTAAAGCACCATATCGTCTAGCTCCTCCTGAAATGCAAGAACTGTCCAATCAATTACAAGAACTCTTGAGCAAAGCTTTATCCGTCCCAGTTCATCCCTTGGGGTGCACCGATCTTGTTCGTTAAAAAGAAAGATGGCTCAATGAGAATGTGCATAGATTATCGAGAACTGAACAAACTAACCATCAAGAACCGGTATCCTTTGCCTCGCATAGACGACTTATTTGATCAATTGCAAGGTGCCTCGTACTTTTCTAAGATCGATCTACGTTCGGGCTATCACCAGATTCGTGTTCAAGATGGTGATGTCCCAAAGACAGCCTTTCGTACTCGCCATGGTCATTACGAGTTCCTCGTTATGCCATTTGGTCTGACTAATGCTCCAGCTATTTTCATGGACTTGATGAATCGTGTCTGTCGTCCGTTCCTAGACAAATTTGTGATCGTGTTCATTGACGATATTCTCGTATACTCCCGAAACAAGACCGACCATGAGCAACACTTACGTTCTGTTCTTCAACTCCTACGAAAAGAAGAGTTGTATGCCAAATTTTCTAAGTGCGAGTTCTGGCTTCGCCAAGTACAGTTCTTAGGTCACATTGTAAACGAGGAGGGCATTCATGTTGATCCGGCCAAGATTGAAGCCATCAAGAAGTGGGAGGCCCCGATAACTCCCACTGAAGTTCGTAGTTTCCTCGGATTAGCTGGTTATTATCGTCGTTTCATCGAAAATTTTTCTAAGATCGCACTACCCTTGACACAATTGACGCAAAAGACTCGAGATTTCATTTGGGGTGATCAGCAAGAACAAGCATTCCAAACCTTAAAGGACAAACTGTGTAAAGCACCTGTCCTAACTTTACCAGATGGCACTGAAGACTTTGTGGTGTACTGTGACGCCTCACATCAAGGTCTAGGCTGTGTGCTGATGCAAAGAAGCAAGGTGATCGCCTATGCATCCAGACAACTCAAAGTGCACGAAAAGAACTATACCACCCACGACCTAGAACTTGGGGCAGTTGTGTTCGCTTTGAAGATTTGGAGGCACTACTTATACGGAACCAAGTGTACTATCTTTACCGATCACAAGAGCTTGCAGCATGTATTCAACCAGAAAGAGTTGAACATGAGACAGAGGCGTTGGGTGGAATTGCTGAATGATTATGACTGTGAAATCAAGTACCATCCCGGAAAGGCGAATGTAGTAGCCGACGCGCTGAGCAGAAAAGAACGAGTCAAAATCTTATCCATTAAGGAGGCAGATCGTACAGACTTGAGGCAACTTGTGATCAAAGGCCAAGAGTTCGGCTTGAGATCGAAAGACAGTATAAAAGCTGAGCGGTTAGGACCCATCGCTCAGGAATTCGAAGTCGATGATAATGGAGTTAGAAAGTTCAAGAACCGAGTTTGGATCCCTGCATCTAATGGTGTTCGAGAGATCATCATGCAGGAAGCTCATCGTTCTAAATACTCGATTCATCCAGGCGCAGACAAAATGTACAAGAACTTGAAGCTAGACTATTGGTGGCCTGGGATGAAGAGGGAGATCTTTGAGTACGTCAGCAGATGTCTGACATGTTCTAAAGTCAAGATCGAACATCAGAAACCTTCCGGATTGTTGAAGCAATTGGAAATCCCGGTGTGGAAATGGGAAGACATTACTATGGACTTCATTATGAAACTGCCTCGTACGAAGAACAACCATAACTCTATTTGGGTTATTGTAGACAGACTGACAAAATCAGCCCGTTTTCTTCCTATCCGAGATGACTACTCACTGGAGAGACTTGCTGAGATCTATATAGACGATATCGTAACTAAGTACGGTGTTCCTTTATCAATTGTATCTGACCGCGATCCGCGCTTCACGTCCGACTTTTGGCAGTCACTTCAAGAAGCGTTAGGTACTAGACTTAATCTGAGCACCGCTTATCACCCGCAGTCAGACGGGCAAAGCGAACGCACTATTCAGACTCTGGAAGACATGCTCCGTTCTTGTGCATTAGAGTTTAGAGGGAGTTGGGATAAACATCTCCCGTTGATCGAGTTCTCGTACAATAACAGCTATCACACGAGTATTCAGTGTGCACCGTTCGAGGCCTTATATGGTCGCAAATGCCGGTCACCACTGTGTTGGCTAGACGCCGGTGAAAGGAGTTGGATGAAGCTTCCAGTTGTACAGACCACCATAGACAAGATAGCTGTTATCAAAGAAAAGCTTAAGGCAGCTCAAGACAGACAAAAATCCTATGCAGACAAACGCCGTAAGCCTCTTGAGTTCGAGGTGGGCGACAAAGTTCTTTTGAAAGTTTCCCCATGGAAAGGTACCGCCCGGTTCGGCAAGAGAGGCAAGTTGGCGCCTCGGTACATAGGACCATATAAGATCAGTAAACGTGTAGGACCAGTAGCGTACAAGCTGGAACTACCGTTAGAGCTCGACAATATTCATGACACGTTCCACGTATCCAATCTTAAGAAGTGCATGGCTGACGACCCGACCATCATTCCTGTTAAGGATGTTCACATAGACGAAGGGCTCGAGTTCACCGAAGAGCCTATCGAAATCGTAGACAAAGATGCTAAACAGACAAGACAGAGCCGCGTACCCCTAGTTCGTGTACGTTGGAGTGCTAGACACGGGTACAATGACACCTGGGAACGCGAGGACTTCATTAAGAAGAAGTACCCTCATCTTTTTGACCGACGAGACTCTTAATTTCGAGGACGAAATCGCCCAAGTGGGGGAGGATGTAACAACCGACCCAGAAATGTTCTATTTAAGTTCTTAAAAACGTGCATATGCCACTGGATCGGCCAGACAGTTTAATTTATATGAGTTATAGACGTACTTTAGATGTTCATTATGTGCTTATGTGAACTTCAAATTGATCTAAATATTAATATTGTACGACGAGTTCGTGATTACGTGCAATAAATATAATAAGTTCGGTTCGTAAATGTTAAAAGTTCATAAAAGAGCTCAGCTCAAATTAATTGCAAATGGTCCTTGTAGTTGTGAAATTTCATTTTTATGGTAAGGTATATAAAGAAAGTGTAAAACCCTAAAAGTTTACTATTCATCACCTCCTACCTCTCTTCACTCACTCCCCACACCAAGAAACACACACTAAATTCATCTCCTAATTTCGGTTAGTTTGGGTGAAATCATTGATATCATTAGCTTCCTTGTAATCATCAAAACGTGTTTCTGTAATCAGTTTTGAGGTAACAACAACAAATCTTATGTTTTTGATGAGAAAAATTAAAAATAAACTTTTAGACTTGTGTTCTTGATGATTTGGTCGATTTTGATGTCAAAAACGTGTTAAAGATTGATGGGTTTATGTTTAAATGTGTCTAGTAACTGTTTTGTGATCAAAATTTGGGTCGTAACATGTCTTAATCTTCAAAACTCGTGATTTTGTTAAGTTCAGTGTTATGTCCGTATGCCTGCTGCATCAAACGAATTTATCTTGTTCAAAACGAAATTAGCTAAACGAACTTAATGTCTAACTTCGTTCTGTTCAGTCCAACGAACTTAATGTCTAACTTCGTTCTGTTCAGTCCAACGAACTTAATGTCTAACTTCGTTCTGTTCAGTCCAACGAACTTAATGTCTAAATTCGTTCAGTTTAGACCAACGAATTTAAAGTCTAAATTCGTTCAGTTCAGTCCAACGAATTTAAAGTCTAAATTCGTTCAAGTTCAGTTCAAACAGACTTAAGGCTCACCTTCGCTCGGTTCATGTACGTAAAGTTCAGTTAAAACTATTTTGAGTCAAAATGTTCAAAGGACCAAATCATCAGTTCACCAAGGACATTTGTGATTTGAATAATCACTTAGACTAATACATGTACTTCTATATGGTTATTATGTGCATAGGAGTTCGGCAAGGCGTAATTGGATCCCGATAGATATACTTATCTATCTTTGTACTTGTTCACTGTACTAGTTCTCTATATTGTACCAGATCACTGTGAGTTCACTTATTCCCCCTTTCGTACATTTTTAAAAGTTCTTTATCGGGGACTGGAAAGCATGAAAACTATTTTGTACTTATATATATACAGACTTATATATATATGATCTTGACTGTTCTACGTACTATTTTGAGACAGACAGGCTATTTATGTACAGACTATTTTCAGACAGACTATTTACTGACAGACTATTTATGTTATGATACTTATTTTCTAAATGTGTGTTCTAGATCTTGAATGGGCAGGATCTTGAATACATTCTTGTATGTACTTATTGTCTATGTATGAGACCTATGACTTACTGCTATCAATTCATCTCCCACCTGTTCTGGGAATGGACCGTAGGTATTATGGACAGCGCTGTTAGGGTAGGCCCATCCTCATTCTCCTCAGGACAGGAGAATGCATATTACCTAGACTTATTGATCACCTGTTCTGATCACATGCTCTGGTCACCGGTTCTGACCTAGTTCGTACTTATATACTATCTGATTACATGAGTTCCCTGAATTTTCACAGCTCGTTATGGCCAAGCGGTTTAGCAGTAATAATAGACATACATATTAAGTACATTACAGATTCTAAACTATTGTTATTACAACAAGGTACATTCGACAGCCGTACAGACTATATGACTTGACTTTTATACATACCGGTATTATGTATGTTTATAAAGTACTTTATGTGAGTCTCACCAACTACTTTCATAGTTGACCTTTGAACTTACATGTTTTTCAGGCTAGGTACTAGATCTTTAGCATAAGAGTCTTCCGTTCTAAGCGCATCCTTTTGGTGACGGTTCGTGCATACAAGTCCTGGAGCTACGAAGGCCTTATTACTATTCTAGCTCAAGTACTGTTCTATGAGACAATTGTTCTGTCCCATGAATTTGACTATTTTGATTCAGTTATATTCTGTAATAACATTCGTACTTCTGATCTAGACTTAATTATGATTCGTTATGACTTTGTTCTCCTGATCTTTGATTAATCTTAATGGCTGTGTTGAACTTGTACTGTGTGCATTTGTACTTGTCTGTGCATCCCGTATATTCCGCTTTAGCGGGGTGTTACAGTCTGAGGATCTAGATTTTGGGAATGATCGAAAGGGTGATATTTTATGGGACATAGTGATTGAGAACTACAATGCACAAGTGGAATATCAAAGAAACAATAATCAAATGACGTCGAAATGGAGGAAGATTCGAGCCCAAGTTGCCAAGTTCAATGCCATTTATTCTAAGTACGATGATAACCGAATTAGCAGAGAAAACGATACCTAAATGATGGAAGAGGCGCGAGCCACCTACAAAGAGGAAGTTGGGGCCGCGTTTAATATGTATGATTGTTGTTTACTTTTCAAGGATAAACCGTTGATTCTCGCGCCTTCCGCTGTGGATGTTTTGGGTCGTAACATGAAAAACAGGAGACCGGGAGTTCCCGCCTATCCACCCGTCGATCTTGGAACTGAAAATGAACTTTTCGGGCTCGACCCGTATGCGCGTCCAGCTAAAGCAAAGACTCCCCGCACTTCCGCCTCTTCTAATGCAGGCTCAGCTCGGTCATCATCCGCATCCGACATCGCAGCCCAACTCGAGAGGCATTGTAACACCAAATAGGATGTCATGGAGTCCCAGAAGAAGTCAATAGCTTGGATCCACGAGGAAGAAACGAAAAGGACGATGTATTCGGCACTTTCATTCATGGGGACGACTGAGTTGGACGAGGGAGGAGAAGAGGTTCATCAAGGACGCGAAGAAGAAGCTGATGGCAGAATATACACCGATCATCCGAGGTCCCGGCGGTGTTTAGTAGGTTTTTTATTTGGTTTAATATGTTGTTTTAATTATTATTATGTACCGGAAAATTTCATTTTAATTTTCTAGTTTAACGTGTGTTGTAATTTTTTTTCTAAGTTTTTTTAAATATATTTTTTTAAATTTTTATGAATGAAGTATTTTTTTTTAATTATTTGAATGGTCTTTCTAAGTTTTTTTTTATATATATTATGTATTTTTAGTTGTTTAAAAATAAATAAATGGTGGGTCGTAGACTAGTTCTGACACTGTGGGTGTTTTGGGGGATTAGTCGTTGGTTAGTTCTTGGGGTGATGTGGTGCTGACAGGGACTACTACTTGGAGGATGAGTGCCTCCCAATGTGAATGCTCTAATCCCCCCCCCCCCCCCTTTAGCCTAATACTCCCACCTTATTAATCTTTTGTTTTTTTTAATATTTATTTAATAAAAAATAACCAAACTTTAATAAAAAAAATCTTATAAAAAATCTTTATTATTATTATATATATATACCACCTAGAAAAAACCCTCACATATTCTCAACCCTAATAAAAAAGCTACGGCCAAAAAAAAAACTTTGATCGACTACCAAAAAGGTTTTTTAATTTATATACTTTTTTCATGGACTGTTTCGGAGTGGAACAACCTGAAGAAAATCAAAACGTTCGAGATGGTCTTTGTTGATTAATTGATATGTATTTTTCAAACTATATACTCTACACTTTTTGTTTCTCTTTTAATTTACCTAAAGTTGAAAAAAAAGTAATTTGGAATCAATATTTATATGGAGTTAATTTTCATATGTTTCTTCTTTAGCTTTCGTATTGATTAAGTTGTGATATTGGTTATATACTTTTTGTTTCTCTTTTTATTTAAATAAAATTGAAAAAAAAAAAGGTAAACTGGAATCAATATCTATATGAAGTTAATTTTCATATGTTTCTTCTTTATCTTTCGTATTCATTAAGTTGTGATGTTGGTCATACATTTTTTATTTCACAATTATTATAAGATTTATTATATATCTTGAGACTACCCGTCCATTGGACGGGTCTGAGCACTAGTGTATGTATATATATATGTATATCTAATACTCATTTATAATGATTATTCACCCTCTATTTTAGGAAAGGGTTAAAAAATAGTTAGATCGGAAATTACTAGATTTCCCTTAATAAACCACCCTTAAGGAAAGGGTTATTAGATATTACCAAAATTATCCTTAATTAATTAATTTACACTTTAAACCCTTATCTTCTAAAATATCACTATCACCATTGTATCAACTTACACGGTTAGACCACTTGACACCAATTGTCGATGTCATCCATCAACACCCGTCACCAACACCACTAAACCACCGTTGCCGTCCCCGCCGCCGCATTGCGCGGATAGAATAGTAGTATATATATATATATATTACTACAAACATATATTTGCATTATGAATACTAGAAGGTAATTTACAGGGAAATAATTTTTTTTAACTATTTAATTATTTATTTATTTTAGCAAAAATCATCCCCAAAAGCAAGTGAAAAAATAATATAAAATTTAGAAATTTATAAAAAAAAGTTATCTTACGTTACTGCTAAATAATCGCAATATATGTGAACTAGTCCAAATACCCGTACGATGTACGATAGTTATATGGATTGTATCATAACGAAATTCGAATACGACTCATATGTGATTCATGAGATTGAAATAAATTGTGGTTGAAGTAAACCGATAATCGAATCTAACTTATAATATATATATATATATTTGGTTGGAGTTTTAGGTTTACCTTAAATTTTACAATCACATCAAAATCGAAACTTATAAGCATAGTGGATGGCGACAAATAGCATTGTAATTTCGGATCGTAAACTCAATTTTTTGAAGTTTTCATATTAATAACTTATTATAAGTAATAGGAGTTGAAGAATTGAAAAATTAAAAGAGACAATTTTATTAATAAACACTACAAGAAAAATGTTGATTAGTGACCCCACTTTGCTTAGTGACAACTAAAACTTGGTCACTAATAACTTTATATATTTAGTTACTGTTAAGAAAAAGTGGTCACTAAATTTGGCCACTAAACAAAGTTAGTGGCCAAATAATAATACATTTTGGTGTCTAAACAAAATTAGTGACAAAAAGTGATCACTAAAAAATTGGCAACTAAATACAATAGTGGCCAAAGTTTGATTGTTAGTGACGAAAATTTGGTCACTAAGATAAATTAGTGACCAAATGTTTTTTTGTCACTAATCGACATTTTTCTTGTAGTGGAAAAAACGTCTAATAAAATAAGGTTATAATGTGTTTTCTATCTATAAGACAAGAGTTAAAGTTTAACTCTAAGTCTAATAAGGAAATTGAATTTATATACAATTAAAAAAGCTAATTTAATAACATAAATAAATTAAAAGGACACGTGTCGATCAAAGATTACGCCACGTGTCGTTTAAAGAATATCTCACTTCTGTGTTAGTTTATTGGTAGATATGGTGTGAATATTTAACAACAAAATGATTTCTTATTATTTTTTATATTTTATTTTTTTTGGAATTAAGTTATTAAAAAGTATATTTTGTATATTAAGAGAAAAACAAAAGAAATAATCATCATATGTGAATATGATAAAATCACACCAAACTACTGATATGTCGTATTTTATACCCATTTCCCACGGTTAATATAGTTAAGTTAGCATGTTTGTTGAGTCGTTTTTGTATACAATTGTTGCGTTTATGGTATTTGTTAGTGTTTCAGGTGACTGACAAGTATGTGAGCGTAAATCTGGAGAAAATGACTTTCTGGAGCTAAAACAAGTGCTAACGGATGAATTCTGGAGCGTGTGGATGAAGAAATCAGTTGGTCAACAAAAGTCAAATGCCATTGCGCCGCAACTCCATGCTGCGCCGCAACAATAAAGTCAGGGAATCTAGTTGCGCCGCAATGAAACGATGTTGCGCCGCAATATATCCAGTCTTCAGTCAGATTGAGTCAATGAAAGTCAAAGTCAACGCGAAAGTCAAACTTCATTGCGCTGCAACTACTTGTTGCGTCGCAATGGGGGTCGGTTCTGCACAGATTTTTGGAAACATATATATAGCGTGTTTCATTATTCCAAAACCCTATCTTGCTTCATCCAGCCGAATTTTAGCATACTTTTGAAGGGTTTTTCATCTGAAATTATTCTTGGAAGATTGCTAGCACGATTGGAGATTTGTTTAGCCATTATTTATCATTATCAAACTATTTCTACATTCGGTACAATATGTTTTCATATATTATTGTTTGTTTTTATTCGTACTTTAACATGAGTGGCTAAACGCCTTTTCATCCATCTTGATGGAATGAAACAATATGTAAGGATTGCATAATATTTTATAATTCAAGTTGATTTAATTTAACGTTGTGTCGTGATCTTAGTTTATTAATTCTTTATCATTTAATTATTGTTTGCGGATAATTTTTGCACAATCTTAGTGGCAACTCGGGTTGGGTAGAAGTTATTTTGATCGCCTGGTTAGAAGCGATTGGTTCTATGACGGATACGGTAGAAGGTAATTAATAATTAATAAGAATTAACGAGTTAATGGTTGGGTACAATAAATAGACACAATTGTTATCTGAAATGACCAAAACCATTGTTGAATTAGTAAAGTTATAAAAAGGTGTCTCGGGGTACCGGTCTTAATAATGAAACTAGTTTAAACGAGAGAATCAAATGAAGTTGTTAACTTGACGGGTACGGGGTTAGCGATCAATTTGAATCTCGGTTATTGAATCAACTAAATGGAATTTGAACTTCATCAAATGTGCAATCTTAATATGTTGTCGAGCGAAATCAAGATGGGTGACCTTTAATTTATTGTTTTAAACAACAAAATCTTCTTTCGATTAATCTTGAGGGATTACTGACTCTTTTCACTAACTACTTGCAACGTGGCAATTCGGCCACAAAACCCCCCATTTTACTTGAATCACTTAATTTCTACAATTGCTTATTAAAGTCCTTGTGAACGATCTCGGCTTACCGATTTTTACTATATTGCATGCGATTAGGTACACTGCCTGTGAGTGTGTAGTAGTCAGTTTTTTGGTAATTCGTGTTTATAAATTTTATTACTAGATTTCACACATCAACTACACACATGTACACCAAATTGTGTGTATAGTTACACATGTTAAATGTATACACTAACTGCATAGTTTGGGGCAAAAATTACTCAAGGTAATTTTTTAGAAAGACTTGAAATAATTTTGTGACCAATGATTTGTTAGTGAGGACCAGTGTTTATCATCTTAAAATAGTCAAAGATAAATGCTAATGATAAATCACTTTAATGAACGATCTTTGATCGAAAAGCTTTAAAAAAACTTTAGTAATGAATTTTAAAGAAAATTAAGTAAGATCAATGAAGATAAAGATAATAAATAATCAAGAACGGGGTTGTGATTTTGAATCAAGACAAAATAAAGAATATGCGAAAAGGTAAACGACACATGAATTTTGTTGGCAGGGAAAAACTCTTGATCCTATTATAGAATCTTAGATAAAAAACTCTGGGAGGAAACAATCATTCCAACCTTTGTTCTTTTATTATTAATCGCTAATGAATTATAATGAATGAATGAAAACAGTGTTCGATCGAATAACTATTCTATAAGTGTAAATGATGAACGATTGATGAGTGAATTGTGTGATTTCCGTGTGTTGCTTGAATACGCCATCCCCTTCTATTGACGTAGCTTTTGTATTTATAGATATAGACGTTGAACTACTTGTGCGAAATATCTGGGATCTTTCTGGACTTGCTCCTTACATTGAAGACTTGGTGGTGATGACTGTTGAGACCTTTTTCACACATGGTAAAACTCTTATCAATCTCGGTTCTTACAGTTGTTGTAATATGCTAGCTGTTGTTACTTATTTCCACACGTTGTAAACCATTCTGACTTGTTTAGTTGACGTTTTCCTTACGATAAAAGATTATTTTGCATATAACATCTTGACATTTATACGTTCATTAGTTTTCATATTGATCTTGATTATCTCAAGATCCTGTTTTGTCAAGATTATGTCATTATTAATAGTGATCTAATTAATCAAAAGGACAATTTTATTAATAAACACTACAAGACAAATATTAATAGATCTTGATATCATCCTAATGGTTCATTGTTGCTATCATGAAAAACAATACTAAACCATTATTGCTATCATGAAAAACAATACTGTTACTTTGTTAGTGTGGGACGAATTGTCATATTTAGTGGCATTAGTGTTTCTTTTTCAAATGGTTATCCCTAATTCCCTATTATGTCCTCTTTATGTGTTGATTTATAAATTAGTTTTTATTTTTAAAATAACATAAATGTCATTAAATTATTTCAGTCATTGATCTAATTAATAAAAGGACATATAGTTCTTATGATTCTCGACATATTTATAATTCTCATTTTAACTTTTAATTATATAGATAGATATAAAACTAATCGAATAATATTTAGAGGTAGTGTGGCTTAAGTCGTTTAATGTTTACTAAGATTCATTTTTTCACTTTTCAGTAATTTGTGATGTTAGGTAAGGAAAATATTTAGTCAAATCTTATAGTTGATAATTATATAATAAATAAAAACTTTTAAGTTTTATACTTAGTAATGTACTTATTTAATTCATTATCTAGAATAATAATTACATATCGATTATATCAAATTATTTTAGCGTAATTAAATATTTCCCACAAAAAGTAAAGAATGCAAGGGAACGAAAACAGTGTAAATAATAAAGCTTCAATTGACTATTGAGTCTTCATTCCTTTTATTATTTTTCTTACCACCAAGATTGAATTTTCCATGTGATGCATCACCAGGAAGTCTACTTCTTCCATTCAAAGGATCATCATCACCATCATAGACATATTGCTAAAACTTGTGTATGCTTCCTTACCTCTTGGTAACAATATTATATATATATATATATATATATAGGAAAATGTTTATGTGAGAACCATTTGAATTGAAAGTGTGAAGTCCCTTACGCGATGGTTTAACCCACAAGTGTAAAATAACAAGTCAAGTAATCACTAGAGATGACTAGTATTAAACGTCAAGTAAGCACTAGATTGGACTAGTATTACGATTAATATAAATGCAAGAATATATATGACGTAATACGTACTTAAGCAATATAAAGATAAGCAAATAAGTAAATGGTGAGACACAATGTAATTTTCAAGTGTATTTTATTTATTGATGTTAAATAAAATACAAGGTTGTTGCGGAACAAGATATTACAAAGTAAGTATCTAAACAACCTATAAATTACAAGTGATCTAATCTTTGCTAAATAAACTCTTTGATCGAAATACTTAAAGTTGTGAAATATGACTGTTTAGATCGAGAGTATTTGAGCAAAGGCACCAAATTGCAAAAGTATGTGATTTGGACGAGGAAGAGACTTGGTATTTATAGGCAAAAAGAATAAATATAATATTCTTTTTGCCATACAAATATGGTTACATGTATTTAAGGAAATTACATTAATTCCTTAAAAGCATTGATTAAAGTACAAGAATAAAGTCACATGATAGTGACTTGTCTTCTAATTAACCAACCACCTTTACATGCGTGTAAGGCTTTTAACAAAAGACAAATGGATTGTCCGGTTAAAGGCATGTAAAGGCATAAAGTCAATTCCTCGTAATCAGTGTTCAGACTTGTAAGGTCTAGAACACTGACAAGGACTCCAGTCAGGAGATCTGGTAAGTCTTCCAGTGAGCTCCGCTATTTGTCAGACTTCTTTCTTCAGACTTCAATCTTCGACTTCAGTGAGAATGTTTTTCAGTGGAAAGATCTTGACTGGAGTGAAGTCTTGTGAACATATCTGGTGGAATCCAGATTTCTATACAAGTAAGTTGTTCACTAGTCTTCACATAATTTCTGGACAAATCTTCAGAAGGCTCCAGTAATTATGTCTGGAGTGAGTACAATAAATCTGGACCTAACCGAAAGAATCATGAAAACTTTCATATTATAACTTTCATATGTGAACATATTCATTCACATATGAACTATCAAATTAATTATAATTACCTATGTTTATACGTGAATAATTCTCACATGAACCTTACCTTATGTATATATTATATATATATATATATATTAAGCTTGGATCTTTTGATTTTCTATTTGTTTTCTTCCTTACCTCTTGGTAACAATATTATATGGGATTATTAAATATGGATGTAACTAACTATGACCGGCCAAATGCCTATGTTATGTAAATATCTTGTAAAATGTTTAGTCATGTAATGAACTTTCAAATCTGGATTATTAGATGTAGTTGACTTATCAAAATTTTACAAGTGGCAACTTATATGGTTGCCACATATATCCGGGTACATTCAATAACTAAGATTTAAAAGTTCATTACATCACATAGACATTTTACAAGATATTTACATAACCTAGACATTTTGTCATAATTAGTTACATTTACAGATAATAATCTCATATGTGAAAAGTTATTTTGAGAACCCTTTTTTTTGCGAGAACCTTTGAGAACTTTTCAAATCAAACCCAACCGATGATTATTCCTTACATGAAAATTATTTTTTGATTGTTTTCTGAATAAATTATGTGTAATTTTGAAGTTTATAATTGTGTGTAGACATGGATAATCATCGGTTATACAATTATGTGGAGATTTGGATTCTTGATCAAATGTGCACGAATATTGCAATGATTACATGTGATCGACTTGCATACATGTGATCATAGCAATATTCGTGCACATGTGATCATGAATCCAAATCTCCACATAATTGTATAACGGATGATAATCCATGCTCCACACAATTATAAACTTCAAAATTACACATAACTTATTCAGAACACGATCAAAAAACATGTAAAGAACAATCATCAGTTGGATTTGATTTGAAAAGTTCTCAAATGTTCTCGCAAAAAAAAAGGTTCTCAAAATAACTTTACCCAATCTCATATATATATATATATAGAAAAGGGAATATAAGGTTGTCCGACATCTAAGCTTAGGAGTGCAACCTCTCACATACTAATATTTTATTATTTCTTGTTTAATGAATAAATGCATGGGCCCCCATGATTTTTATGAATTAAAAAAATAATATGTGAGTGTTTCATATCTAAGCTTAGATACCCGACAGCCTTATATTCCCATCCCCCCCATATATATATATATGTGTGTGTGTGTGTGTGTGTGTATTCATATCAGGTTAATATCTGATATGTGAGCTATCGGCTCACTCGATATTAATCTTATTTTTTTTATATAGGAAAAGGTTTATGTGAGAACCATTTGAATTGGAAGAACCATGAGAGTTTTTATAATATAACTTAATGTTTATATGTGAATGGTATATGTGAATATATTCGTTCACATATGAAATTTTAAGTTATAATTATAATTACCCATGTTCAAACGTAAATATTTCTCATATGAATCTTACCATATATGTATATAGGAAAAGGCTTCTAAGATGATTCTCTTTCTTCAGTCTTCGACTTCAGAATGAATGTCTTTAGTTTGGGCTTATCTTGATCTGAAGTGAAGCTTCAGTGAACTTATTCTGAAGGGCTTCAAAAATCTGTACAAGTATCTTCACTAAACTTCAGCTATTTCTGAACAAATCACACTTGGTCGATTTTCGACCCAACACTTTCCCATATATTATACTATATATTAAGCTTGGATCTTTTGATTTTCTATTTCTTTCATATTATTTTTATCGATTGAGGTAAAAACAAACCCTTTGTTGCTTTCATTCACTTCCCTCCTATTTGATATGAGCAATAAAAAAAAAAGATTCATTCTTTTTTTTTATATATATTTTAGAATCAATTATTTGTTGATTCGTATAAGAAATAAGTTCCATTCATTCAAGTATAACACCCACCATTTAAGCTAGTAAACCTTATGGGACTAGTAAAGTTGAATTGAGTCAATTTTGAGCTAACTGGACTTATAATTGAGAAATATGGGCATTTGAATAGTCGTCAGAAAGGAAATTTTTAAAAATAATTTTTATTGTGTTGATGTAATACTTGAAGGAGTCTTAAGTTATAAATTTTAGCTAAATGGATCATATATCAGAAGGAACCGGAATTAGTCACGAGAGTGCTAGTGGGGAACAAAACCTAATCCCCTTTTTCATTCTTGAACTCCACTTTCTATCTCAGACTCTCCTTCTTCTTCATATCTAAATTTCGAGAATCATCATCTTTATGTAAAGGAAGTCAACTAGTGAATGATGTGATAATAATAATCTTCAAGGATTCCAAGAGCTCAATTGTTCATCCTTCCTTTTTGTCTCATATTCGGGTTTTAACATCAAGGAAACTCTTGGTACGCGATTTGACTCTCAAAACGTTGGATTTATCTATATATTGATTAAATATATGTTTTATATAAAATAAACCCCTTGTTGCTTTCATTCGTTTCCATCCCACTTAATATTAGAAAAAACAAGATTCATGCTTTTTTGAATATCTTAAAATCAACCATTTGTAAGTTTTTGATTGGCCGGATACATATAATACACAAGATTTGAAAGTTATTCCATACAACGAATACAACTTTGGTGTTTCCAAACTATAGACATTCATCCATAGTTACATTTATAGGTACTTATCCCATCTTTACGTATATATTTGTGGTAATTATGAAAATATTTAAATATACTTATATGGTCGCATACCTATAAACCATTAAGGTCGCACACAAAGAACGAGAAGGGCTTAGTTGAACTTTATTAAAATAACAAGAAATCCACTAGAATTGAAAATAACTAAAAGTTTCCAAAAATAGATTTGGAAATGATGAGTGGGTCAGAACCGGGAGTCGAGTCAAAAACGAGATCGGACATTAAGCAGCAAGAGTCGACCAATGGGGATCCCACTAGGTTGGCCGCGAGCAAGGGGAGGGGAGAAAAGGAAACTTTTTCCTTGTCTCACATTGATTCAAAGAAGGAATTCTTAGGGTTTTCTATGCCTATATAAAGAACCATTATTCCTTCTTGAATCCTTGCACCAAAAAACCTCTTTTTTGTCTCCTCTTTTTCGTGTGGAGTTCGACATCCTCAAGCGTGTAGAGCACCCCATTCTAGTTATTTTTCCGGTGAGTATTTGTTATAACGTAAGGTTATAGGTGTTGGGATTTCGGTTAATTGTGCAACTAGTTTGGGTTTACAATGAACGTTCTATTTTCTGCAAGGTTATCAGAGTCATTTTTTAAAACATGAGTGGTATCTTTTGTAAATAACTAAAACGGTTAATTCTTTGAATTTAATACAACTTTATATTATTAAAAGCATGTTTCAAAACCGTGAACGTTCCTAGGTAATTCTCGTTAGTCTCGTAAACGAATTAATATTAATTCGTTTAGACTATTAATCTAGTTTAACCGTCTATGGTTAACTCTATTAGCTATAAGTGGAATGATTAACGAAACAATTAAAGCAAGTTTAATTCCCGTAACATAACCAAAGCCAAGACCTAACATGCATGCAAATATAACAAACTAAAATAGATAAAACATAATTAAATAGAATGAAAGAACGCTAACCTTTTAGGCGCAAAAACCCTAAATCGACTTAGAAAAAGTCAACCACCACCTCACGAGCCACGAACTGAACTCCTTGGTACGAACTAAGAGTTCAAGTGTAGAACTCCTAAAGAGGTGTGCACACACGAACAAATCCCTAAGAGTAGCTAGTTGCTAGCCTTAACTTGTATTAAATATATTATATGTATATATATATATATTATAAAATATAACTATTATGCAAAAGTTGAAAACCCTAACAAATAGCTAGGTGAGTTCGACCCAAGCAAAGAGAGCGAGGGATAAAATTCTAGAGAGAATTGTAGGAGAAACCTAAGAAATCCCCTCTATATATAAGGGTTAAAACCATTGGGGTTTCTCTAGGTTTCGTATGTGGGATAGGAAAAGGAAACTTCGAAAAATCCTTTTCCTCCCACCCCTTGGATTCGTGACCGACTGCATGGGTTATACATGGTCCAATCTTGTTTGGCCCATGATCAAATGGATTGGTCCATGGTGCTTAGGTACCCGATCCGATTTTTATCCGATTCACGGTTTTGACACGAAAACCATTTCCAAATCTATTTTTGGAGAGTTCTTATATTTTACATATTTATAACATACGTCATTTTAAATCTATATTTTCAAAAAAACTTTGCCAAACGGCGTTTAAACATAGCGAATAAGGATCAGTTAAACATTGTCTCATCCGTAACAGATGGTACCTTTCATAAAATGGTGTTACCAAGTGCATCATCGAAACAACATAAATGAAATCTAAGTTATGACACCAACATAAATGCCAACATTGTTACATAAAATACAAGTCATAAATGAAGTAGCCAAACAACGACTAAAGGTGAAGTCTAAGCATTCAACAATCTATGCTAGTCTTCTTTATTTCATCTACCCCATCTCACCGAGCTAATCCTTTCCTAGCTCAAACTGCTTATTCTGAATGACACAACATTTTCATAAAAGTTAGTGTTAGCTAATAAATTAGTTAAGTAAGATACACACATTTAATAAAACATTCTTTATTTTACTTTCATAAAACTTCTTCTTAATATACTTATTAAAACATGACCACATTACATATCAACCACAAAAATCATAAGATAATCCCATCTTTACTTATTCTCACATCTCAACACATTACATATCATATCATCATATACGTACAACTTGGTCAACATGTCACGTCTTACATATCTCACATAAACATATTACACGTACATGTAGAGTATTAACTCCTAATTGTGTCTATCAACGATTATATCACACATATATCAACTGCTTACTTAAAACTCACGTCACATATTCTTATAATCAACTCAATCAACTTAATCAACTTTATTCTCACGTCTTACATCTTTAATCAAATTGTTCTTTAATCAACTTAATCAAGTTTACATATTACGCACTAGCTTTACAACTAGCACAATTTCCCACATCTTAACTTTTAAGAAAGGCAATGCCATTTCCATAGTATCCCATCATGCTTTTAACATTCGTGGTTAGTTACTTCACCCAGAAATACTAGCCCACGTAACTATGCCGCAAGGAGCCACTTCAAGCGACCACATACACACTAGCTTTTTCAGCTAGCACAGGTTAAACTTAACACTTCCCACGACAATCTCACATATTTAGCTATATCATTTCCCACGTATTTATATCTTTCTTACTTTTTACGCACTAACACTAAGGCTAGAACGGTTTTCCACATCTCACATATTACTTTAACTTTAGTTATATTCATTACCTAATTAATCTCACATCTACTTTAACATTTAATCCCACTAATGTGCACAAGTCATAACATTTGTTATGATAGATTCACAAGGTGTGCAAGTGAAGGCAAACGTCTCTACTCAACTTAAAATGAAGCCACAAGACTTTTGGAAAAATACTAGCAAGCGGAACATGAAGAATTTGAGGTCGACGTGGAGCAAATGACCATGTGTTAGTATTTTGGGCATAACTTTTTCATACGGATTCTGTTTTTGACAAGTAAGCTATCCATGGAAAGACGAGAGAAAGACCTACAACTTTCCTGTTGATGATGAAGACCATCGCTGCTCACCTGAAGCTCTAGAACTCCTGGAAGTGATCCTGAAGCTAACCAGCACCACTGGAGCTTTCCCAGTGTCGCTGGAAAAGTCGGTTCAGCTAGGGTTTAGTCCGAAAACCTATAAATACCCCCCTAAACCCTAATATTCGCAGCTCACTTCCTCCAGACGACTATTGGGGTTGTTCTAGGGTATTTTCATCAGATCTAAACCCTTGTAACACCTCCATATCATCCAGAAGACCAAGAATCAATTATCAACAATAATTATCATTCAACAAATAATTATTAGGTCAAATTAATTAGGGTTCATGGTGTTGATTCGAAGGAGCGGCATTTAGGACTACGTGACTTCGATTTCCCTATTATTAGTTTGATCATTCCTTTTACACTTTTTATCATTGTTAGCATACTTTATTGCAAGACTATTTATTTGACAATTGTTATTATAGATTTATTTATTTTAATAATTGTTAGTTTTAATTATCTTGTCATGAGTAGCTAAATAGTTTTGCATCTATTTGGATAATGTGATCATGTCGTGATAAGTTTTATATATTAGATTTGTTGAACCGTTTCTATGCTTGTCGAAGATCCATGTTTATTGAGTCAGACAAATGTTATTGGATGGTTAATTAATAATTTGACTCAGATGAACATGTGTTTTATTAAATTGTTTTAGTTGATCTGGCGAATGGAAACCGCATCCGGGTGACTAGAATAATTAGTATCAAGTGACTTTTAGAACCCTAGAATAATCTTGACTTACATAAAAGATTAACTCATAGTTACAAAACTCAGGTTTTAATGCATAACGGTGAATCTAACGAGAATCTGTTTATAGGATAGTGTGAGTTTCACGACAACTCTACTAAGTAGTTTGGTGAATCTAACGAGAATCTGAACGTGAGAAGAGTTGTTCAACATATCTAAACCATTTTCTAAATGATCATGGCATGTGAACTGTTCCAAGTAGATGCAATGTTTTAATTATTAATGTTTTGCTAGATTAATCAATTAATGCTCTTCTTATTTAGTTTTAGTTAAATCGTGACAAACCCCCAAATCATAAAATTACACCTAGCTACTTTCTTAGACATAGTTCTTGCGAACGATCCTGGTCTTACCTATATACTATACTATGAACAAACGGGTCCACTGCCCGTGAGTCAATGTAGTAGAGAAGTTAACCTTGAAATTATAAATTTAAAACTTGTTAGGAATTAAGTTAAACTATCTCTCCACATCAAAGGTCGTCTAAGAGGTTAGTAGTTCTTCTACTTATTTATTTGTTATAGTTTAATTGTTTTATTACATGTTTCCGCTCTAGTAACTAACTAGGTTAATTACTTGTTCATTAATTACGTTTTAGATAAAATTAATTTGTTTTAAAAAACTAAACGTTGTTAATTATTTGCGATTTAAACCCTACACTTACCAAATGTTTTAAAACATAACCCTCAATTAACGAACTATGTTTATTTATGGAATAAACAACATTTTGGTTAACAAAATCTCAACAATATTTACATTAATGGTTAACAAAATCTCAACAATATTTACATTATGTATTATAGAAGAAGATAGAGAAGGTAGATTTTAATTTTTTTTTTACCTTGTTTTATATTTATTTAAAAGAGAAATCATTCCCAAAAATAAAAATAAGAAATTTAAAAAAAATTACCTTACACATGCATATGGTATTTACTTAAGAAAAAAAAATGATAATGATTGCCCTAACCTTAATACATGTATAAAAAGTAGTAAATTTATATAAAAAACCACCCCCTTGAATTTTTGCATAACAAAATACAAATTTTAATATACCCAAATAACTTATACCGACAGTCCTAAAAGATGTCATCAACAAAACCCTAAAATAATATTTAAATAAAAAATAAAGAAAAATTAATAGAAATAATCGTCATATGTGAATATGATAAAATCACACCAGTTTATATGTGTACATAATTAATAGTTACATATTATATATACGATTAAAGCAGATGGACTCGTGAATAGTTACTCCCATGCGTGGCGATTTTTTTTTTAAAACGGTAATTTAATCTACTTCTACTCTTAAATTACACGCATGCCTGAAATGAAACTCAGGTTTCTCAAAAAATTCCTATGAATCCACCCCACAAATATGGAAAGTGAGACTTGAACCCATGTGGATCCCCCCAACCCCGTACTATTAATTGAACTTTGCAATATTGCAACCTATTTGGATTTTCTATTACGGGTTATATATTGGTTTTTTGCACACTTTTTTTTCTTTTGGATTTCTAAAAATTATATTACAACTTTTTTATGGTTATATCACGTACTATTATGTACGCTTATTTGGTTTTTGCACATTTTTTTCTTTTGGGGGCTTACTATTGGTCCACGTAACACCCCGTACCTTTAATCGGATTTTGACACATCTCATCCCGTTTGAGTTTTCTATTACGGGTTACTAATTGGTTTTTTGCAAATTTTTTTTCTTTTGGGTTTCCAAATAATATATTTTGGTCATATGTGGTACCATTATGTACCCTAATTTGGTTTTTGTACATTATTCTTTTGGGATTTTCATCTAATATATCAAAAAAATTCATTATATGTAATTGATAGTATAAAGTTTAGAGGCGTTTGCATTATTGCTTAAATAAAAATATATTTAAAACAAACTTATTCATTAATTAGGTAATTGGAGGTTCACCACAAATACCTGAGATTATACAACTATTTCACTATGAAAATCGAGGTCCCGCAGGGCAGTGCTCGAACTTTAATTTACTAGTTCATAATGAACATGATCATGTGTACTTACTTAATACATACTCCCACCGTCCTAATCTAAATGTCCTATTTTAATTTTTAAATTTTTTTTTTAGCAACTTTGACTCTAATTTTTTTCGTGTGTGTTTTACAATAATTGATGTAAAATATATGGATATATTGAGTTTTAAATGTATTTTCATTGATATAACTTTCATTAAATATAATATAATATAAACAAAAAATATTTACGGTTAAAATTAGAGAAGAAAGACTCAACAAGTCAAATTTGAATATTTAAATTAGTATGTAAGACCATAGTTTTACACGTGTATACCAAACTACACGTACAGTTACACATTTTATATATGTACACACTAAACTCCATATCCTAATGATAAATGATATTTTGATTTTTGAAGAAAATATATTTATTTTTGCATATCCCAAAACTAAAAATGTTAATAGATCTTGATATCAAACTAATGGTTCATTGTTGCTATCATGCAAAAAAAATTAAATTGATACAGTACCACAACTTGTTAATGGAATAAAAAATGACCCAAAGTCTATAAATTTTCTTGAATTTTTAATCCAAAAAAAATTCCACCTTCAAAAAACAAATGTTGATTACTTTGTTAGGGTGGGACGAGTTGCCATATTTAGTGGCAATTCCGTTTCGTTTTTAAATGGTTATCTCTATTATGTCCTCCTTTAATTTGTGTTAATTTGTAAATTATTTTTATTTATAACAAATACATAAATTCAAACTGTTTTTCAACCATTATTTAATTAATTAAGGGGACAAAAATGGTTGTTCCTAAACTTTTAGGATCTCCGTCCGATTAAACAACTATACAAACACAAATCCTTTTAGTTTAATTAAAAGAGTAACCCCTTCGCTCGACTATAACTTTTGTTAACAACAAATTACTAGAATTTCACTCCGCGCGTTGATGCGGAATACGTCTTTTAGATGACAATGTTTTAGTAGAAATTTGATAAAGTCACTAACAAACATTAATTTGACGCTGTAACCATATAAACAAATTAGCTAATGGTTACTTTAAAGAAAAATAAATCTCACACCAATCACAACAAACAAAGATATAACTAATGTGACTTAATTTTTGAAAAAAAGGCGGAAAAAATAAACATTCTCATGTAATCAAAACCGTTAATGTGTAATATTAGGTATAAATGGAAGTTGTTTAATAAAAACATAAGAATCTAATATAGAAACTTAAGGTAAAAAGCAAAAACTAAATATAGTTATACTTTATGATATTGATGGTCTAAAATGTAGAAGACAAAAGATTTATGAGGTTAAAAGTTAAAGAGATAAAAGTTGATGGGCAAAAATGTAAACGCTTAAAACTTTAGGGGGTTAAAAGGTAAAGAAGTGAAAGTTACATGGGCAAAAATGTAAAAATTAAAACTTTAGGGGGTTAAAAGGTAAAAAGGTAAAGTTGATGGGCAAAAATGTAAGAGATTAAAACTTTAGAAGGTTAAAAGATAAAAAGGTGAAAGTTACAAAGCCAAAAATGTAAATAATTATAACTTTAGGGGGTTAAAAGATAAAGGGATGCATATATAGTTGTAAGCTATGCATAGAAAGTCTTATAAAGGAAGTTGGTTTTTAGTATAGATATAGATATAATATCTATCTATAATATAACTAAAAGAGGGGGTTGGGGGTACATTTGACACTCCTAATCCACCTCCTTGATTCTAATCCTCTCTCCTTATTAATCCTCTAATTTTTTTAATATTAATCTAAATTAATTTACACTTTTTGGTTTTCCATCACCAATTTACACTTTAACCCCAATCTAAAACAATTAATTTACACTTTTTAATTTCTCATCACCAATTTACACTTTAACCCAATTTAAAATAATTAACTTACACTTTTTGATTTTCCATCACCAATTTACACTTTAACCTAATTTATATTTAATTATACTTTTATATATATAGTTTACACTTTTAGAATATAAAAAACTGTAAATTTTTTATTTAACTAAAGTTGAAAAAAAAAGGGGTAAACTAAAATCAATATTCATATGGAGTTAATTTTCGTATGTTTTCTTCATTGGGCGGATAATTTTTGTAATATTTTGACCGATAGAGTGGCTCTTTAGCTAGCAAATTTTCAAGTTGATTTCGGTATATCTATTTAACATATTTGAAAATCCAATTTTTTAGCTTTGATTAATATATTTTGAAACTACCTATCCATTGGACGGGCCTGACCACTAGTAATATAAATATCTATAATATAACTAAAAGAGGGGGTTAGGGGTACATTTGACACCTCTAATCTCTCTCCTTTAGCCTAATCCTCCATCCTTATTAATCCTCTAATTTTTTAATATTAATCTAAATTAATTTACACTTTTTGGTTTTCCATCACCAATTTACACTTTAACCCCAATCTAAAATAATTAATTTACACCTTTTGGTTTTTCATTACCAATTTACACTTTAACCCAATTTAAAAAAAATTAACTTACACTTTTGATTTTCCATCACCAATTTACACTTTAACCCAATTTAAAAATAATTAATTATACTTTTTGGTTTTCCATCACCAATCTACACTTAAAAATAATTAATTTACACTTTTTGGTTTTCCATCACCAATTTACAATTTCAGCCAATTTAAAAATAATTAATTTACACTTTTCAGTTTTATTGGTAATCTATAATATAACTCACGTACGACAACAAAACAAGAAGCTATGATCAACTATAAAATGGTTTTTCTTTTTATATACTTTGCACATAATTAATCATTATTGTTATTTTTTTAACATTGAATTCTTATGTTATTATTATTATTTCTTTTAATTTAGTTTGAGGTTTTGTTATGACTTTTTCTTCAACAACAAAAAATATGACCACATTAGTTCATCTTGAAGATCGTAAGCCAACACATGTTAACCATCATTTACGACTCCGTGTTGTGCATGTATGGACTGTTTCGGAGTGGAACAACACGAAGAAAATCAAAACGTTCTAGACGGTATTTGTTGATGAATTGGTATGTATTTTTCAAATTATATAGTTTACACTTTTAAAATATAAGAAACTGTAAATTTTTTATTTAACTAAAGTTGAAAAAAAGGGGTAAACTGGAATAAATATTTATATGGAGCTAATTTTTGTATATTTCTTCTTTATTTTTCGTATTGATTAAGTTGTGTTATATGACTTAACTAATCTAAATATTATATATTAAATTTTGTATTTGTAACCTATATTAACTCTTAGGATTTACGATTATATGTTTCTATTACCTTTTAGATATAAAGTCTAAATTTTTTATGAGTAGATTTCTGATTACTTTAATATATTGACTTTGATTATTTTGATATCGTTTTAAAAGTATCTCATTAATGATGTATACTTAACATTTACGATTATATCTTTCTATAAGCTTTTAGATAAAAAGTCGAATTTTGCTATTAGTAAGATTATGATTATTTTAATATATCGACTATGATTATTTTGAATCTGTTTTGAAACTAGCTCATTAATGGTGTAATTTTTTTGCCGTTGTTATTCTATCAGGGGGAAATGCTACATATTGAGATGGTGTTGAATGTTTTAGTATGATTATTTAGCATGGTGGAACAATTCATCATTTTAGTTTGTGTATGACAGATATACTTTGGATCTTTTGAAAAACATGATATCAATTTTAAATAATACCGATAAAACCCTATGATCCACGTTATGTTTAGGATTTAACACAACAGGAGATGCCTTTGCAAGGTTTTTGGCTCGACCTTTTTTTTATCAACAATTTGTTTCCTTGTCTTTCTTGCATTATTCGATAAAATCATTTGATCGACGTTTGGAATGTCAATTGGTTGGATTCCTTTTTTATCTTGAATAATTTTTCTAGATTTGTATGCAAAGATGTTTATCCGATTCTTATGGTTATTTTGTTTGGGGTTTAATTTTTAATATTGGATTAAATACATAGAAACACACTAACAAAACTTACCAGTTTTTTCCATGTTTTTTTTGCTATTTGCATGGCACTATCATACATGACTCAGTCAATGGTGAATGGACAGAAAATTTTAGGAATATTTTGACCGATGGAGTGGCTATTCAGCTAGCAAATTTCCAAATTGATTTCGGTATATCTATTTAATATTTTTTAATTCCAATTTTTAGCCTTGATTAATATATTTTGAGACTATCCGTCCATTGGACGGGTCTGAATACTAGTAATCTACTGCACATTTTACCGACCATACATTATTAGCAATATATGTATAAAATCAGCAGGAAAAAAATAAGAAAACAAAACAAAAGTCACTCTACAAATAAAAAAATAAAAAATAAAAAAACATGCAGATCAAATAGTCAACCAAGACTATAAAAAATCATTATATATATAACCTACCCCACGTTCACAATTTGTACATGAACCTTAAAAAAACACAAAACAACTCTTACATAAAATTAACACAAAATAAGCATGGGCATGTCTTCTTCAGCCATCATCTTCTTACTGCTTGTTACATGTACAGTTTGCAGCACGATTTTATGTGTTGCTAATTCAAACTCATTATCATCAAATGAAGAAGTTGATGCTCTCTTAAAATGGAAAGTAACCCTCAAAAGCCAAAAAACAAACAATCTTATTGTGCTCCCTTCATGGACAAATGATAATGTCAATCTCAACTTGTCAGCACAAAAAACAGCCTCTCCATGTAACTGGTATGGAATTAAGTGTAATGAAAATGGCAGCGTAAACCGTTTGAACCTTTCGTCATCATTTCTAAGCGGTACACTGGACCACTTTTCATTCTCTTCGTTTCCAAATCTTATATGTATTGAGCTTACTTTCAATAGCTTTTCGGGAATCATCCCATCAGAAATCCGTCACATGTCAAAACTCTCTTATCTTTATCTTGGTTCTAATCAATTTGAGGGAACAATCCCTCTAGAGATTGGTGAATTGAGAAATCTTGAAATCCTTGATTTGTCTAAGAATCAGTTGAATGGTTCGATTCCTACCAGTTTTGGTCAGTTATCTAATCTGATAAGCTTGAGTCTATCTGAGAATCAGTTGAATGGATCCATCCCAAAAGAAATCGGTAACTTGACTTCACTCGAATGGCTCGTGTTAAGCACTAACGAACTTAGTGGTCCCATTCCTTCGTCTATAGGTAAACTCAAATCCCTTCTTGGTCTTCGTTTAGATTCAAACAAACTTTCTGGTCCTATACCACAAGAGTTGGGAAACTTAGCATCTCTTTCTGGTTTGCAAATAAGTAGTAATCAACTCAATGGTTCCATTCCAAGATCATTAGGTAACCTAAAAAACTTAGAAAAACTGTTTCTGTATGACAATCAGTTTTCGGGGCCTATCCCACTAGAACTAGGAAAACTGACGTTGGTTCAGATAGATATGAGCAACAATAGTTTTTCTGGCAGTTTGCCGGATGAAATCTGTAACGGAGGAAGACTTGAAGTCCTGATCCTTATTAATAATAACCTAACGGGTCGTATTCCAAAGAGTGCGTACAACTGCTCAAGTTTGCGCCGAGTAAGGTTTGATGGGAACAAGCTAACAGGAGATATTTCCATGAGCTTTGGTGTGTATCCACATCTCTACTACATTAGTTTCAATGATAACAAGGTTTCTGGCGAGCTCTCGGACAACTGGAGTAAGTGCGAGAACTTATCAACGATACAAATGGGAGGAAATCAAATAAATGGTAACATACCTCCGTCGCTTGGAAACTCTCTTCAGTTAGAAGAGCTCAATCTATCGTCCAATGATTTGGTTGGAGAGATACCAAAAGAGTTTGGAAGAATGACTCGGATGCTGGAACTTAATCTAAGCAATAACCGACTTTCTGGTGGCATACCACAAGAACTAGGATCGTTAACTGAATTAACGTCCCTTGATCTGTCAATGAATAAGTTGAATGAGTCCATTCCGTCTTCCTTTGGGGATTGCTCAGATCTCATCTACTTGAACTTGAACAGCAATGGTTTTACTAATGAAATCCCGATTCAAATAGGTGAATTGGTTCACTTGTCTTTTCTCGATTTGAGTCACAATTCGCTCATAGGAAGGATACCTTCTGCTCTATCGGGTCTAAGTAGTTTGGAGAATCTCAATCTTTCTCACAATAAACTCTCGGGTTCTATACCAAACATCATGGAATCAATGAATGCCTTGTTGAGCATTGACCTATCGTATAATCAGCTTGAAGGTCCAATTCCTGAAAGCAAAGGTTTTTCGGTAGAAACATTGCAAGGGAACAAGGGTTTGTGTGGAAATGTTAGAGGAATGAAGCCATGCCCTTCAGAAAAGCATTCACAAAAGGGATACCACAAACTTGCACTACTGATTTCCCTTCCACTTGTTGGTGGTCTTGTGGCAATTCTAACTTTCTATATTTGGAGATCTAAGAAGAGCTCATCAACACCAGGACCGCAGGTGGACGCAGCAGATACAAAAGCAGGTGGAGATTTCTTTTCAATTTCAACTTTTGATGGAAAGGAGACCTACAACGAAATCCTAAGGGTGACGGAAGAGTTTAATGAAGCATATTGCCTCGGAAAGGGTGCATTTGGAAGTGTGTACAGAGCGAATTTGACATCAGGTGAGGTTGTTGCTGTAAAAAGACTTCATCGGTCCTCTGAGGTAATCAATCGCCCTGATTTTCTAAATGAGATCCGAGCATTGACACTGATAAGACACAAAAATATTGTCAAGCTACATGGCTATTGTTCACACGTTAGAAACTCATTCTTGGTTTACCAGTATCTTGAAGGGGGTAGTCTAGCTAGTGCTTTGAGTGACAGTAGGAGTGCTCAAAACTTGGATTGGACCAAAAGGGTGAACATCATTAAAGGTGTTACTTACGCTTTATCATATATGCACCATGATTGTTCACCCCCTATTGTTCATCGAGACATATCAAGCAAAAATATTTTGCTTGATTCGGATTATGAAGCTTGCATTTCAGACTTTGGTACGGCAAAAATTTTGGACCAAAACTCGTCGAATTGGAGTAACGTTGCAGGAACATACGGATACCTTGCACCAGGTAATTTATTCATGGACTTTAAGTTATCATACAAACTTAATTGTTATATCTAAGAACGTATTGACAATCTTTTTTATTTTGCAGAACTCGCTTACACAATGAAAGTAACAGAAAAGTGCGATGTGTATAGTTTTGGGGTTCTAGCGTTGGAAGTCATTAAAGGAGAACATCCAGGTGATGTCATTACATCTATAACATCTCCATCAGCTGAGAAGATCGAGCTGGGCAATCTGCTAGATCACCGTCTTCCAAATCCACTCCCAGAGATGGAGAAAGTTCTTACATCCATTTTGATTCAAGCAACAAGATGCGTAAATCCAAAACCTGAAATAAGGCCTTCCATGCTTAATATTTCTAAGGAAATTTCATAGATGATTTGCGACATGTATAAGCTAGTGTTAAAGCCATATATATGTTGCCCTATGTAATTGTTTCAGACTTGTGAAAAAGATTAGGGTGTTTAGATCCAATTAATAAGTATATTAGATAAAAGGGTATGATGATTGACGCACCACCAAACGCTACAACAGCCGGTAACTGCCAACAACCAAACCATTATGATGGTTGGAAAGGCACTACTTGAACTCCATAAATAGGGCACCATGTGTATATGTGTATATTTGTTTGAATAAATGGAACCAAATTTCTTGATAAATTATTGTGTTTAGTTCGATCCTGATTGTGGATACCTGTTCCCAACATGGTGTCAGAGCCGAAGGCTCCATGAATTTTAAGGACTGGGTTCAAACTTCAGGAATAACCTATCGAGAGGAATGCAATTTATGTTTGATTGGGTTATGTGAAGAAATCAAGAACGTGAGTCACCAACTAAGGCAATAGTCGCAGAAATCAAAACATTTATTGTTTGTTTGTATACATAAATACGAAGAAAGAAGACAATCGGGAGGATGGTTCTTTGGTGTTGGTTCTCGTTCTTGAAGGAAGTAACAAATAGAGGGGAAGAAAATAACAAGCAAGGGGCTGTCTCATTTTTGGTAAATTAGGGACAGCAAAAAGTAGAACAAAGGCTTGTGTGTTGCTATAGAAAGGGCAGAATGTTTTTTTGCAAACAATGGATAAAAAACATTTTAATTTGTTGATGCGTTTCAAACAGAAAAGAGATATAACCATACGGGTTTTTGGTATTGCGACAGAAAGAAAAAGAAGAAACCAAGCGAGATTCTTGGTACAGGCCAAGGATCCCAAAAAAAAAAAAATCAAGAGAAAAGTTGGTGCCATTCCATAAAAATGAAGGAAAGAGAAAAGGTTTCCGCGTGAGGCTGCGATCAAGAAGCAGAAAACAGAAAACCTGTGTGATGTGAGACTAAGTTATAAGAGGGCCGAAGGTTTGTTTGAAACTGAGTGTATGGAAGAAGGGGATCAACTGTGAGATTGATTTTAACAAAAACCGGAACACCAAATTTGCTGGTGTCTGCAAGAGTGAGAACCTTTGTGATATTTTTACTAGTAAAAAAAGATATCCAATTGACCTACTCTTTTTGAGGCAAGCCAAAGTATACAAGAACATTGCTACTACTCTTCTATGGATGTGTTTCTATTATGTCTCTTACCATATCACATAGCACCCTAAGAGTTGCTCTATACATACGAAGCTCACTAAAGCACACACAATCAATTTCCTAAGTCAAGCTCAACATCAAATTCATCCGTTCTGTCCTTTATACTTGCTTTGTCTTAATGCCATGAATTTTACCTCGAAAGTATGAAGAAATAACAAAATAGTAGAAATAAAATCTCAACACCATTAGTGGTCGATATTTGTTAATCAACAAAAGTTTCCTTAACTTGCGTTGTCTTGTGTTAATAGGAAGACAAGGCATATTGATCTACAGTTAAAACCAGAAGCTACAATCATAAAAAAAATACACATCTCTACTACATTATAAAGCAATTAGTTCCCTCCATTTTTTTCCATTAAATTGTTGATGACCCAAAATGTCCCTCCTTTTTCATTCACTATGTTAAGAGTTTTTTCATTTGAAATACCTATAATATTTACTTGAAATACCTATATTACCCTTAATGAACTTAATTTATAATATCTACTCTTAACTTTTAAATATCTACATTACCGCTTTTTACATTAATAACCACACCGTTACCGCCGCCGCTATCACCACCACCACCGTAGCGGTTGGGTTTCTGGAGACTTGATAGGCCAGCCCAGTTATAGAATGCTGTAAGGCGGCAGGCCTTAAGGCAAAAGCAGTCGGCCCTTGAATTAACTTTGGCTTGGTAACTTGGGGATTAAATCATTAACCCTGATTATTTGTCTATTATAAATATACTGTTATATACTTGTAATTCCTCATCACGAGTGTGGAGAGGCAGATTGCTTTTAGAAAATATTCTAATTGCAGCCCATGGATTAGTTCATACAGTTTAGTGTGAGATACCACGTTAAATATCTCATATCCTTCATTCTTCTTATCTTTTATTTATAGTGTGTGTGTGCAGTTTAATTTCTAACAGTCGTGGCCACTACACCGCCGCATCACGTGGGCATATGACAAGTTTAACAATATGCATAAAGGAAAGCACAAGTATTTTAATTTGCCAACATTAGAGCTCAGTGAGCTTTATTGAATATGTAAAGCACTAAAGCTACAAAAGAAACAATTAACTAATTAACATGTAATAGAGAAATCAAAACTACAATTTGGCATCCGATCACAAATAGAAGAAAATAAACAACCTTAAACGACAGCAACTGAAACTTATGCTACTACAACATTGAAGCATTTCATCAAACAGTTGGAGGATATTAGGAAACTTAACTGATTTTAGTAACTGCGGATTTTGTGGGCTTGTGGCATTTTTGAGAATGATAGAAGAATTAATCATAATACTGGAATGCTGGTGAACAAATTCAATCTGGGCATCTTTTTTTGTGGGATGTATATTTTACAAGTATAAACTTTGAAGTAAAGGAAAGCGGGTGATAGTACTATATATGGTCGGTTCAAAACAAAATTATAATCAAAATTTAACATATATAATCCAATTATAACTGGAATGAAGCTAATTGCTAAATTTAATATTTTTTTAAAACTCATAAACAATAAAGAAAATAAGCAGCATACTGTAGAAGTAATTTATAAAATTATATGACATACCTATTACCTTGTAACCTTAAGGCCTCTCTCTATATTTACCTCATCTTTCTCTCTTCAATACCTCTTCTATACTGCCACATCAGCTTTTCTCTCTCTTCATCCACATCTTCCACAATCACTCCTTATAACCCCTCCTCCACACCTCTTCCACGCTTTTATTTTATTTAACTTTATATTTAAACAAAATATTAAAACAGTACATGATTAAAAAATACATAATTTTATATTTAAAATTAGGGTTAAGTGCACCGAAATGTAATCAACTAAGGCCGAAAAGTTATTGTGTATATGAACTTACAAAAGGTTTATTGTATACATCTGCTAATTTTCTATTGTATACCGAAATCGGCTAAAGGCTTGATGTGGGCCGGTTAAGTGCATGAAAATACAATAAACTATGCCCAAAAAGTTATTACGTGCATGAACTTATAATAAATATTTATTGTATCAAGATTTTTACAATTTCCACTTTTTTTCATCTCCCACTACATCTCTCGGCGGCAGGGTGTAAAAGGAATTACTATTTTGTTGGTTTAATGATGAAATACAGAAAAAGGAATATCAAAGAGAAGAAGAAAAAACAAAAGACGGTAACAGTTGACGACCAACATTTTCCACAACATCTTTCGACGGCGGGGTGTAAAAGGAATTACTTATTTGTCGGTTTCATGATGAAATACAGAAAAAGGAATATGTGGGGTGGTTTGGTATCGTTTTTCATCAGTTTTGTTATTCATTTATTTGACATCTTCATCATCAAGATATAAGATCCGATTTTGTTTTTAAATTCTTATGGTTCTAAATTTTGATGAATATGTGTAGTTAGAACTAGTTTTTTGACCCCTGGGGGACATTACCCAGGATCGACACTGCATCATGCAGACATTTATACATACAACAGTACCTAAAAGTTTGGACACTTAAAAATTACTATAATTTAGTTAGAAACCTTAAAATAAAAGATAAAAAGTATAAAAAAAAAAAAAAGATTTGATGATTAAAGTTAGAAAGTCAAAGTTAAATTATAAAAATTAAAAACTACTCCGTATAAAACTAAACTATAATTAAGTTTGTATACAAAAAGTTAGACTAAAGTTAAAAAAATCAATAAGTTAAGTGGTATAAATAAGTTAAAAGCATTAACATAAAAGATAGAAAGTAGAAAAAAAATTAAAAAAAAATTGATGATTAATTTTAAAATCCAAAGTTAATTGATAAAAATTAAAAAACTTTAAAAATAAATTATACTTGTATATAAAAAGTTAGACTAAAGTGATAAAACCTAAAAGTTAAGTAGTAAAAATATACAATCGTAAAAAAAAAAAAAAAAAAAAAAAAAAAAAAACAGCAGAAAATGACAAAATAAGAATAAGACAAAATTGCTGACGTCATCCGGTAGTTAAGAATTCAAAAAGGTTACCGGCTAAGGGAATAGTAGGTCAATCGTGTATTCGATAACGTTTCTGATTTTGTTCATGTATACAATAAACCTTTTGCTCTCATCCTGCAGAAAATAAGAATATGTCTCTTCGTGTTTCGAGACCCTGCGGCCTGGTGCTTCTATTTCCTGAACGTGTTGGTCGCATTGGTGTCTCTTCTTCCGTAGGTAAAGCAGTTTCCCAGAGAGTTCATTTTGAAGGAGGGTGTCCTCTTTGACATCTTCCATGATTTGTGCTTTCATCTCATTTTCGGTGAAACGAGGTCGGTGAATGTTCTTATTTGATAAAAGTTGGGAACATTCATAAGTTCTTGGAAACACCACTCGTATTTGAAGTCCCTCCCATAATTCTCCTGGTACTCTTGATGGGCCATTACAAAAACCATCTCACTTATTTGTATTTATAGGACTGGATTATTAGAGGGTTTTTAGATATGTGGTTCGAACTTCGCATACCGCGTAATTGAATGTCATTGTGATGTGTAGAACGGTAACTACTAACTAGTTAAAAAATATATAAAAAAAAATAACACTAAAAGAGTGGTGATAAAGGAAGGCGACTTATTTTTGGATATATAGAAGATCCTCATCCATGGTTTACTTGTGGAAACAATAATTGTTCTAAAATAATGATTGTATTTGGTGGCGGATGCACTTTGAACATATTGCATACCTTATTGATGGTATATGCAGTACACATATATAATATACACACAAACACATAGTTGCGATTAATTTTTACTTAATTTGTGAATATATTTTCGTTTTCTATTATAAATAGATGCGATATATATATATATATATATATATATATTTTAAACAAATCTGTTTTTAGTTGATGTATTACCAGATCTGCTTGTGTTTTTAGAATAATCAATTATTTGTTGAAAGTTAATTTAAGTTCTGGACTTCCGCTCTGATGTAATTAGGTGTTTAATGGTTTTTTCTGTTGTCATTCTTCTTTCTTGGGTTTAACCAGGTAAGTTTACATGCACTAAAGCTCTTCAAAGGTCCATCTTTTTATCAATTGTCATGTTTCTCGTTTAGTCTTTAATTTACTTGTTTATACAAGCATTGTGCTTCTTGTGGCATATAAATACTTATTTTCTTTAAACTCCTTTGAAATTGAATATATAGGATATTTGAAATTGAATATATATATAGGTTATACGATCCGCAATGTGCCACGGTGCTGGTGTTACGAGGTCTCTCTTTTTTCCCACACTAAATAAATTATGGGCTAATTGTATGGTATAGCAACCTGTCACCACTTCGTTACTAATTTAGGTAACCAACTGGAAGTTTTTCTCTCTATTTTTTGCTATTAAAGGTCACTAGACTAGAAGACTATAGTGGTTAGCATCAAAATGATTGTTCGGTGACATACTTGGTGGGTCAGTGATCAGTTACCTACATAAGAGTTTTTTTTTTCTTTTTCAAAAACTTATAGTTGCTTTGGTACACTTGCGGCAACATGATGGTTGGTTCACTTGGTTGCTATATAAGCAATTACTTTCTAAGGAAATAGGGGATGCTGATGATTATATTTAATAATTATGCAGACAGCAGTTGCAGTTGGGGTTGAACCTGATAATAAGCTGCCTTACAATGAGTATTATGAGTATTTTGGACCAGATTACACTCTGCATGTTGAGCCAAGTCCCCTTGACAACCAAAACACTCCAAAAGACTTGGAGAAAATCAGGTGAGACCTTACCCTTAATCACATTCTCTTTGTTTGGTGTATTCTTTATATTGCTGATTAGCCTATGAGCGTAGTAGTTTATTTATCAGGAAATATGTGTCTTTATGTCTTGTTTGGTATGGATGCATCTACTTATTCCCTATATGTATGTTAAAAAATGGTTTTCTATATAATGTTTAGGTCTTAATTTGGTGGGCTGGTCTTATGAGAGGTGCTGTTTCTATGGCCCTTGCCTATAACCAGGTCAGTGATTTGATGAGCATGGCCTTCAAATTATTTCCTATTAGTACCATCTAATTGTGATATTTCTCATTGTTGCAGAAAGTCAAATCACTGAAGAACGACTTGATAGCAAATTGGATAGGCATCTATCAAACTTCATTTACCGTTTTTGAATTTTATATAATTTAGCGGTTGTAAACTTTTATGGTTAATCTTAGAATTTAAGATAACTTTTAGTGGTATGAAGTCCATTGTTTTGATATATATGAAATGCGCTCGTTTTCTATTTGTGTATTTATTTGTATTATGAGCTAGATTAATTGTTATTTAATGTGTGGATATTAAAAATTTTATTAAAAAAAAATAATTGAAGCATGACACGCAAAAAAGGCGTCATAAAATAGTGTTATAAAAGTATGTCATAAAAGAGTGTCATAAAAGCGTGTCATAAATTCATGACGCGCCAAATGTGTGTCATAAAGTTTTATGATGGGTCGATTTATGACACCAAAAAGCGTGTCATCTGACCTCTTTTATGACACAAAATGGGTGTCATTAAATGTGTTTTTTCTAGTGGTGAAGGAATTTTAAACTTATAAATTAGGATGGTTAATCATTGCTGTAAAAAAAAAAAGAAAAAAAAGATGGTTAATCATTACTCTTAGACGAAGATTAAAGAGCATGTTCAGCATTAAAAGATTAATGAGCTTGGATAGTTGGATGTATACTCGTAAGTCGTAATAAAGTAACAAGGAACTGTCCTTTCTTTCTTTTAAAAGTTAACTGCAAACTTCAAACTTGGTCCTCGTGGTTTACACACTCTCACAATAGGGCTCTTTTTTAAGTATTATTGTAACGGGGTCCTTATTTTAAGACTTTTTTACAAAATTAGTCCCTAATTAACAGGCGCATTATTGAGTGTCGTCAAATCTGCACATGGTCATCACGTACAGGTGCAATATTACAGTCTTTTCTCACAAAATACAAAGGACCCCATTGGTAATGCCCTCGAAAAGGAATCCCCATTGTTAAAATATAAAATCATAGGAACCAATCTTGCAATTAGCTCTTGATAATACATCTCATTATTTGTTATTTTTTTATACATACTAAAAACTTACTAACCTAACCACTTATTAACCAATTAAAAACTTAAATAATCCTTAAATTTAATGTTTCATGTGTCATAGTTTAAATTATAAACTCGAAAATATAGGGAAAAAAAGTTTTATTACTATTAATAGTGATAAAAAAAAAGTCTTATTGATCGATACACTTTTTATATTTTCAATAAAATAATGAAATATAACTTTTTATCTTTTCAATAAAATAATGAATCTTAATAAAATAAATTACACTTTTTATCTTTTCAATAAAATAATGAATCTTAATAAATACTTAATTTAAATATAACTATCAACATTTTTTTTGAAAGGTCAATTTCGCTAGAAATTTCGTGTCGCGATTTAACAGCGGTAGGTCTAACATACGTTTTCTTAACCGGGTCCACACTAGAGAACTCTTTTGAAGTAAAAATGTCTATTTCAAATACCTGATGAGGAGAAAAGCACCTATTAATCCGACCAAAGGCACGATGGTTAATAGGGGTAAACCATGCCCCCTCTGACTTGAACCTGAGTATACCTAAGCCAAGGCCTCATTAAGGAATTTAATTCACATGTCCTCCCGAAGGCTTCAACACAAGACTTCAGACAAAGGGGATGGTCTTTTAATAATTGAGCTAAAGCTCAAGGACATAACTATTAATATATTTTAGCTTTTCATGATTATTTAGAATTATATTATTAAAACATATTTTTACAAAATATTCTAAAATTTGTGAATGATTCAATTGATACTGGTTATTAAATCTACATAATAATTTTTATTCACGTCTTAAAAAAACAATATATATTAACCGATATAGCAAAACTATATTATAAAATCTGTTAAAATCTATATTAAAATAAATTATATATCTATTAATCCACCAACTATCTAATATGTTACATAGAGAAGTAAAATACCGTACATGATAATTTTTAAACAGGTTTACTTTTTGATAACATCAAGTTTTTAATATACAATATCTAATTTTGAAACTATAAATAATAATTAATGTTTATAAATCAATTACTTTTCGAAAGATAAAAAGTTTTTAAAGGAAGAAAAAATTATATAAGGTACATCTTTATTATTAAAATTTTAAAGTATACATAAGTTTACTAATTAGGAATCTGACACACTAACAATTATATGTTGCAACCTCTTAAAATAAATCCAAAAAAATCTTACGGTGTTAATTGAAAGATTGGTCCCTATTTATTTTTTTCATTTTAACAATGAGGTTCTTTCCGAGTTTACCAACAATGATGGTCCCTTTTGTGTGGTATGAAATGACGTTATTGTCCCTGCACGTGATGGTCACGTAAACACTTGACGACACTCACTAACAAGTCTGTTAAAAAGGGACCAATCTTGCAAAACTTTCAAAAAAATAGAGTTTATGTTGCTGTATGCTGTCGGTGATAAATGCTGTAGCAACCGTTATGTTGTTTCGTGTGCTGTTGCCGGTTGGTTGATGTCTTTTCTTGGTGGTTGAACAGTATATTACAGTTATGATGATGATATTGTGGGTGGTAAGAGTTCAACACCTTAATGTTGAACAGTATATTAAGATTTTATAAAGACTACAAGATCTATTTTATTATAAAAATTGCATTTTAGAAACCCAAAACTCTATTCTCATTTCAGTAGCTTCTATTCAAGTGAACTTTTGAGCCTAGTTTTGAATTTTCGATTTTCACATTTTAGTAGCTCAAGTACTTACCTATATGTTTTCAACTATTTTTGGAGTTAATCGATATACTGTGGCAGTATATTAAATTGCATGTTGTGACACAGCCCTGTCCGTAGACTGATTATGAATTAAGTATTGCTTTTACCTTTTGAGATAGCCTTACTTTTTAAAAGATCTACTGTTGATTTCTAAATACACAAATGAACTTGACAAATTGAGCTATTCTAATTTGAAATGACGCCGTTCTTTCTAAAAATCTATTGTTGAAGATGTCCTATACAGTTGTATCTTTCGGTGTTTTTAAACTACATCTGTTTGTTTTATTGTGTTTATAAACGTAGGCAGTAGGCTGGCTTGCTTGCTAAATTTAGTATGATGTGATTGATATTTAGTTAAAACTTAAAAGTACCGGCATATTTATTGACGGGATTGAGAGTGAAATGAGGCAACCTATGATAAAGGGCCAGGAATTCATTTGTGATCTCACTCTTAAATTTTCACTGGTGGTCATGGTATTCTTGGATGGCCTCTGTTTGCTAGAGGCATTTAGTTTGCTGCAAGTGGCTGATCTTAGCTAGTCCAAGCTTGCAACTACTGCTGGCTAGATGTCTTAGAAAATGTATGGTCTTTTCTTTCGAGCTGGCTTCCGAATTCATCCCTTGTCCTTGGAAACCAGTTGGAAATGATGGGAGTTTTTATCGAGGATTGAGAGTATTTGAACATCCTTTGACCGTTGTTGTTTTAAAGAATCTGATATCTTAAAGAGGCATTTGATAAAACGGCTGTAAATTGTACTGATCGATTTTATACGCATATCATCCAGTGTTCTTAACACTAATTATTAAGCCATTGATATGCAAATCGTGAGATTTAGTAACAATAATAACAAAAAATGGATTAGAATAATATTACCTTGAGATGGTAATGAATCGTAAAAGAAATTATTATGGCATTCATTTATTTGTTGAATTGGTATATATATATATATATATATATGCGACGCTAAACTTATTGATATGAAAATTTGATTATTAAAGAAAAGGTTTTGCTAACGACAACCTTTTTAGTTTGTACTTTTGCCAAAAATTTAAAGAGGTAGACTTTTCAAAATTTTCGTACAAATCAATGACAAATTAACTGCTAGAAAATTGGATCCAAGTATCTTATTTATTTAATTAATGTAGATTCGTAAAATGAAAATTGAAATATAAATAGGAAATCAAGTTTGTGGATATGAATCAACAACTACACAATATCAAAGTTATATGTAGATACCCATCACTTCACTAATACAAAAATAGCTTTTAATGACATCTAAATTATAACACACGCATCTACGATGACAAGTAAAAACGTATGTTATAAAAAACTGTCATAACTTGTAAAATCTGAAGGGTTTATGACACGCAATTGTTAGTGTCTTAAAAATATGTAGTGTAACACGGACTAACCTCCGTTTGCGTGTCATCCCTAAGTGTCGTTTTATTGTTTCTATTTCCTGCTCAACAAAAACTTATATTCCCGCTAACCCAAAAGAAACCCCCCAAAAAAACCTAAATCTCCAAGATTAGGAGAACCCCGGAAATCTTGCAACATCGATTGAAAACCCCCAAAATTAAGAAAACCCTATCGATTGAAAAACAAATGCCAATCCAAAAGTCATTTTAATTTCATTCCAAAAATCTAAAGAAACCCCAAATAATGTCAATCAATCGAAGGTTCCATTACAGTTACAAAGGTTCCATTAAAAAAGGAAAAAAGGCTAACCTTTGCGGTATTTGCTAGAAAAGTGGTCATAATAAAAAAACATGCATGTCCTTCTAGACCTAAGAGAATTGATACTGATCTCTAAAATGCTTGTTACCAAGGCGATAAATTAGTTCTATTATAATCTTTTTCTTTTATTATTCTCTTATAAATTGCTAGATAATTAGTTTGATAGACATTTGTTAAAAACTGAGTTTGATGACTACGTAACTGATCCAGGAGTGTTCACCATAATTCACGTGTAGATATTTTTGACAGCTTGGGCTCTAAATTTGATATTTTTGACGGCTTGGATGCTTGGACTTAATGCTCTAGCTTTTCTTTTAGTACCTTCAAAAAATGGAACTCGAGATGGATGCTATGTACTTGATCTTAGTAGCATGTTTCATCTATTTTAATTTTTGTAAATGTTCCATTATTTGATTTTTTTCATGTTTACATACATGGTATTGCTTAGCGGTGATGACTTTATATTACTGTTTTGAATGAAACTATGGAATTTTTATGTATGTGGTATCATCTTTATTTTAGATAAATATTTATACAAGAAAAAAATATTGAAAAAGTATGGAAAGTCATGAGAATTCATGATCTGGGAACAATGAAACATAAAAACTTCTATTTGGTAATTACTTTTTACCTATAGAACACTTGTTTGGTAACTATTTTTACAACTACATTTATTTGGTAAATGTTTTTTAAAATTATCACAGTTTGACAATAAACTTGTAACAAATGAAATAATGTTGAATACACAAGAAACATGTCAGCATAACAGCATAAAATATATCAGCATGTGAGCACAAAAAAGTACAAACGTCACCGCTTTTTCCACTAAGTTGTCGAAATAAGAGGACGGTATTAAACAAGGTCGGCGAAGTATACCCTCCTTTCAGTATGATATTTACAACTTTCTTTTAACTAGTTCTAATCATTATTTGTTATTTACTTATTTGCATTTATAATCCGACTTAAAAAAAGGTAATGGGAGGAATCCTAGCTCCGGTACTACAATTGGATACCCATAAACTTATCCTGTATGAGCCATATGATGCCGGTATAATACCTCCATCCTAATCCCAACATGAGCTGGACACCCCAAATGATCGAACCCGCATATTTAAACTTCACATATATATGGGTCTAGGCTTCATTGTAAATTATAATCCGTCTATATTTAGATATAACAAATGTCATATACAAAGAAATATTGCAAAATACAAAACGATTGATGAGGACGTATGGTTTTTTTATAATTAAATTTGGATATCTCAAACTTTTTTAAACTATATTTTTAGTTATTTGACACGGTACAAATAACTAGTTGTTAGTATAAGAGAGAAGTAGGACTCGAGATTTTAAACAAGTGAACTTGACCAACTGATTATTTGCTATTAAAACCATTTAGTAAAGTGACCAACTTTATATGCTGGAGGTCTCGAGTTCGAGACTTAAGAAAGACATTTTCAAAGAATTTCACAAATAAGTCCTCCATTGACGCAAGTTTGAGTCCCGCAAAAGGGACATAGTTTTATCCCAATTAAACATCGTGTCTTCGGGCGGTTTAGTTGAGGGTTTTTCCTACAAGGTATTGGAGGTGAGAGGCTCTATAGTGCGGACCCGGTTAAAACAATGTATGCTAGACCTTACGCTGCGAGTAATCCACATCTTTCAAAACAAATTTTAGTAAGGTGACCATAAATTTAACCTTAATTAACTAACTGGAATGTATATTGAAAGAATGTCCTTGTGAAACCATTTAATGTTTTTATGAAACTTTAAGAAGATCAATATCCATGTGTTGAATACTAGACAAGAAAGTAGTTGAATACTTGAATTATTGAAATACATTACTTTCTCCAAAAGAAGGGAAATAAGGCTACGTAATTGAATATTTAGATCCATTTTTCAATCGATCAATTTGTCGCATCAAAGACTTGCATTTTCCAAGTCTTCCCTAGCTTTTACAAATAAAGAAAGCCAATTCCACTAATCCAGGAGGAAGATAATAAAAAAGGTTAACGGATAATACAACCAAATTTGTTCTCATAAATACTTACATTTATATCCCGCATGATATGCGTGAATAATAAAGTGTATTTATGTATTTACGAGAAGGTTAATACATTTTGTGTTCACTTTGCAATTTATCTATGTAACAAATTAATGGTTTCATGCAAAATCAATCTCATGTTGTCATTTTTACCCATGTCTAATGAAGTCAGTTTCACTTGATAAGAAAACAGCCTTTTAAGGCATTGGGTAGTCGGTTACAAATACATGTGAGGTAGTAAAATTGGAGGTGTAGGGCTCATTAAGAAGAATTACATATACATTTTTCTAAACTTTTAAATTAAATTATAATTTACTAAGGCCGATAGATGAGCAATCTAAAATAATCACTGTGTAAATATGTTTCATATTTTTTAAATAATTTATAGTTAAAAAGAAATAGATAACATTGACTCAAAGAGATCATCTGTTAACAGGTTTTTGTTCATATGCTTTTGCAAATTATCTCATCTTTGTAAAGTTTATTTTTTAGAGCAAAACAAAATCGGTTCCAACTTAATAATATTTGATTGTTGCAATTCTTTAAATCGTAACAACTATCATGTAAAAACTTGATGGAGTCTGTGTGTTAACAGAGTCCAAAATCTAGATAAACGTCCTTTTAAAAGTACTATTAATTAGAAAAAAGTAAAAATAAAATGAGTTTTAAAATAAAATAACTAAGTAATTTTTCATGTGATAACAAAAGAAATCTTATTTTTAAAGAAAAATTAAACATAATTAAATAACATGTCTTAAAATTTTATTATTTTTTAAAAAATATATAACTTTATAGACAAACTATGTTGCTAGATTATGTATATTATTTAAGGAACTTAGATTTTATTTTGTTAAAATATATGGTTAATTAAGTTTAAGTTTAATATTATGTGCTGGAATATTAAAAAATTAATGACTAAATTACAATTAAAATTAATATAGATAAGTTAAATGAATGTCATGTAATCCATTGACAGAAAAGATGGTCACTTTTAAAAGAAACTAAAAATGAGGTTCAAATATATTGGAGTTCCAATATCTCTATATATAAATATATAACTATGAGAGGATAGTTTTTTATTAGTTGATAATTATGAGAGAATGCCATATAAGACTTTTTATTATGTATCATACTTATATTAATTTTTTAATTTTAAGCATTCTTTAAAAATTATTATTTTTCCTAATCATCATTCATTAATAATAAAAAGTTAAACTCCTAAATTTATTCCAACTAACTTTTAGTATTTTTGATTAATAATTTATATTTTGATGACTTTGTGATTTGTTTTAACATTCTCTATCTTTGTTTTTTTCTTTTCTTTTTTTTTTAATTAATTTTTGTAGCTTTTTAAAATAGATGCTTGGTATGATATAACATTTACATGATATTTTTTTTTCATTTATGGTATCTTAGAATATTTTTAGATGTGTTTTGGATACATTATGGTTTTGTTTGTTGCATTTTCGCATGTGCTTTGTTAATTAATTGCACAAAACATTATAGTTTTTTAAATTTTTTATTACTATTAGTTTAACAACTTTAATCAAATATTTGATGAAATTGTCATCATGTAACTATAAATTTTTTAGACTTTGAATTGTAAATTATATATATTTCTAAATATTGTATATATGTCTTTCAAAAACATTAGATTTATACAAAGATTTTTATATATGTTATATTATGTTTTGTTTATTTATTATAAATATATTTTACCTTTTTCTTACAATTTAGAAATATTTATTTTTCATTAATCATGTTTTAAAATATTTAGGGTATATCATATAGAGGGAGGGTAAATTAAGAACTAACAAAAAAAAAAAGAATCCAGGAACTAACCACATCCCTTGGATCAAAAAGTTTGGACGACTGAGATTAGATCAAAAATTTCCCCCGTGTCTAATTGAAAGGGTATCTTTGTAATTTCCCCACCCCCATCAAACACCTCTCTCTCGTCTCCTCACGCCTTGTTTCCTCCGCCCCTCTCTCTCAAACCTTCTTCACACAGTAATCTTCACACAGTAATCCTCCGCCTTGATCGTGTTTTATCCATGATTTTTGTAAGTCCCAACTATTACTAGATGGGTGCTGAAGACACCTCTATGTCGATGGTGAGTGAACTTTGCAACACTATCAATTAGTCTGGAAGTGACCAGTTTAGATTGATCGTGTACCAGGTTAACTGGAGTAACAGAATATTAATGAATGCAATAATATAAATGACGAGTATATAAACTGGTGAGACAATATGTAATTTTCAAGAGTATTTTATTTATTACTTGATTAAATAAAATACAAGGTTGTTGCGGAACCAAGATAATACAAGAATGTAAATATCCTAACAACCTATGAATTACAATTGATCTAAACTTGGAAATTCTCCTTAACAATCGAAACACTTAGAGTTGTGAAATGTTCCTTTTTACGATTGAGAGAATATTGCACAAGTTCACCAATATTGCAGAATATATGTATTTGCAAAGTTGTTGAAAAGGCTTGTGCAAGGACCTCTATTTATAGTCGAAGATTGAGTATGGGGATCTCAACTTCGATGTATAAATATGGTTGACAGCACACAAAGTATTGTTAAAATAATCCTTTGTGTGTGTTAAATAAAGTAAGACAAAAGGTTACTTTATTCACTTACTCTACATCTTTGTGTCTTTATCCAAAGACAAGATCATTGTCCGGTTAAAAGGATGTAGAGTAAAGAAGGTCCTCCTAGTAATCAGTGTAAAGCTTTGTAAGTGCATTTACACTAGAGGATTCTCCAGTTGATTAATCTGGTAGATTGTCAACTGGGCTTCGCTGCCATTGCCAATCTCTATCTTCCATTTGTTGTCTTTGACTTCAACTGGAAGGTCTTCAGATTCTAGTAAACAGATCTCAACTGGAGGAAGTCATCAGTTGCTAACCCTGTACAATGCAACTGGACTTCTAATATTTCGGACAATTCTCCATGCTCTCCAGATGTCACTGGAGAGCTCCAGTTTAGTTAAAACTGGACCTAACAAATTCCCCCTAATTGTCCTGAAATATTGTCAAGTATTTTCAAACTTGTTTCTATACAAGTTTAAGTTTGAAATACTTGAATTTGATAAAACCTATTAAGTTTCCAAGACATTTTTATAGATCATCAAATGTCTTGGATTTTGTTTTAAGTGTTTGTAGATCTTATCAGATATCTTACTTGTAGGTTACAATCTGGCAACTTGTATATACATACAATTTCAAATAAATTACAAGAGAGTACACAAAATTTACAAGCAGATAATAGTTAGAAGGAAAACTTAAACAGATGGCCCTTCGCCAGTTTTCCTTCTCTTTGAGACTGATGAAATCGGCTGAGTATCCTCAGGATCAAGGCCTAATCTTTCTTCAATGTTTTCCTTGAACTTGATAAGATTTTGCAATACATACTCCCAGCCTCTTTCAACTTTATTCTTCCTCTGCCTCCCCTCCAACAGCCTCAACATCTCAACATGCTCGGAATGACCATACTGATTGACATCCGGGTTCTCAGTAGTCCTTTTAGGTCCACCAAAGTATTGTACCTCCACAACAAAATGCTTGGCACCAGGCTTGATCGAAACCTTAACATCAGTAATCCTGCCTCTATTGTGCCTCCGACGCTGTACATCTGACAAATATGTGCGAGCTTCAGATTCATTTGTCAGTTTGATTTTGCTCGTGCTCAGCTTTTGTGTAGCAGCTCGAATATCATCAGTTGTAGGTTCAGATGGTTCTACCCAAGTCCTCAGATTTGCATCTCTAGGTAAGGCCTTTTGTTTTCTTCCTTTGGACTTCGGTGGATTCAACACTTTGGTGACCGCCTTCTTTACCTGCTCAGTTCTCTTGAGAATCCCTTCAGATCTGATCTCTCTGGCCTTTTCCACCGACACATTCAAACACTTTGCATCCAGTTCAGCCTCATCATCCTGGTAGTGTTTGTCCAGTTCCACTTCAAGCATCTCCTTCAGTGCATTGACTATTCTTGGATCTTCTTTGATCTTCTTGTATTCAACAAGTGTCAAGCCAAGGAGTTGAGCATCAGTGATATCAACAAGAGGGGTTGGAAGATTTTTTCTAGATTCAAACTGATTTGCCTTCATTTGTTTCTTCCTTTCCTTGACCAGGTATCCCATTCTTGCTAACTTCTGGCTCTCGCTTTCAGTAACTGGAGGCAATAAATCGACATTGCCAGTTTCCAACATTGGTGCATCGGTGGCTGGTTCCAAAGATTCATCAGCAATGGCCTTTCCCTTGTCCACACCTCCTACCACCACATCCTTAACCACCTCAAACCCTTGCTCACCAGCCTCAGTACTGGTAGCCACAACAATCTCCTTCCCTTTATCTGAAGTCTCCACAAGAGTGCGCGGGGCATGTACCGACCTTTCCCCCTTGGCAGCATCTAGTCCCTGCCTGATGGCTTCAAAATCATCATGACTAGAGGGCAGGCGATCTAGAGGCTGCCATGATTGCATTGTCTTACACTCTTTGAAGACTCCACAAAGCATGCGAACTGTCCTCCAAAGATGATTTATCTCTTGAGACTGAGTCATTACATTTCCACTTGTCTGCTCTTGACTCTTTAAAATTTGTTTGAGAATGGAGAGATCATCTGAAGAGAGCCCAGTTGCAGGGACTTCCTGAGCACTGTCAGGCTCAACCACCCTTCCTTTGCCAACTTCAGTGGTCAGATCAGATATGGCAGTTGAATGTTCAGACACTTTGCTGGCCAGCGTATCCAGACTGCACCTCAACCGATCAATCTCAGATGTAATTGGAGTGAGATCGACCTAGGGCACTGCAATCTTGGTGATCTCAGATATCACCTTTTCTATCAAGTTACGCTCACTGGCAGCCAAAGTTTCTTCGATCTTTAGACCCACTGAAGAGGCCAACCGACTTCCAAGCTCCGTCACATCTAGGCCAGGTTTGTTACACAGCTCTTGCACCTGCCTTTCCAGATTCTTAATATCAACCTCTGAAGATCTGACAGTATTGTTCAGCAGGTTGGATATTGAAGATGTGACTCCAGATTGAGTCAGTGCGAATGCCTCCCTTAAAGATATTGCCAATTGATTGGAGGATTCCACTAACTCGTTCAGCTTGCCAAACACCAAGTCCTCATTAGCAGAGAACTTGTTAATCCCCAGGTCAACCACTTTAATATTTTGCAGATGATCCTTGTGGTACCTGGAGAGGGACTTGGTGTTCTTCTCCAGTGTCTTTTGAATCTCTTCCACCCTCGCAAGAAGGTTCGAGAGATCGGCTTGAAAAGACACGAACTGGCTGTCCAATGACTGAGGAGAAGGTGTCACTGGACCAGCCGAAAAAGCTACAGGTGCAACTGGACGAGGTATGACAATATTTGGTTCTCCAGTTGCAGTAGCATCAATAGATAGAAGAGGAGGGGTTGTAGAAATGACGGGAAGAGATTCAATGTGTCGTTCATGCTGAGAATGCTCAGGTGTGAACGACGGCGACGGTGGGGTTAGGATGTGTCTATTTCTAGGCACACCCATAGAAGAAAGTAGTTGGCGATAGGCGAATATAGGAGGTATATCTAAGCTTTGTGTAGTAATAGGGGAAACTGAAACATGCGGTTCTTGGGGTTGACCAAGGAGAGAAGGGAGCTGATCAAGTACAGTTGCATCAGCCATCTCCTGGTCAGATTCCGCCTCAGATGAGTCCGAAGACTCAAGCTGAAACTCACCCTCATTTATGCCAAGATCCATAAATGTTGGGGGTGGCTGAACGAGTGGTTCAGACTCCTGATGACCAGTTTGAGTTGCCTCAATGGTATCATCAGTTCTGGGATCCGTTGCCGAAGCATCTTCTCCCTGGACAAAGGTGACTGGTGCCTCAACTACAACTGCTATATCCTCAGTTGCAATATCACTGGCAGTGGCTTCAGAGACCACGGTCACAGATTGTGACTGGTCAGGTGCAGCGAGTCCAGATCTTGATCTCCTCCTGCTCTTGGAGGATCTTCTTGCTTTTGGGATCGCCTGAACTCCTGCTTCTGCCACAGTTACCTCCCCTGTAGACAAACCGGTGGGTCCCTCATTATTTTGAGGCCCGCCCAGTTGCCTTTCTTACTCACCAGATTGTGGTGTATCAGTTCGAGAGAATGCAAAAATCATTCTTGGGGACATCTGGACTTCATCAGAAGTGGACACCAGGTTGTCCAGATTCCTTAACAGTTCGGGCACAGAGAACGAGGATTGCGTGTTGTTGTACTCGTCTTTGCCCAGAATCTGAATAAAACAAAGGGACAGAAACCTTGAAAAGGGAACACAAGGACCTCTGTTGCCCTTCAACTTGAATACCAGGCTTCTGAACAAAATGCCTGCAAAATCCACCCTCAGCCCATTCCAAAGGCAGTACGCCATCTCTGCCTGGAAGGAGTTTATCTGGTCCAATCCACCAGAACTCCCTCCCAAACTTTCCACCAAGTGGACCATAAAGAACTTCCAGGATGGTGAAAGCCCCTTCATTGTAATGGACCCCTTGGTCTTCAACACATCCCCCTCCACCATCTCTTTATTTCCCATATCAAGGAAGACCTGGCGGAAATTGATACTGGAGGAAATCACCACTGGAGTTTCATTATGTCTCCAGTAGTTGAGGTTAAGGGCTTCCCTCAACGTTCCAGTGGTGATGGTACACGGGACTGACCCATCCTTTAGAGAAAAGGAGATGGATGAGCAGTCCTCAGAAAGAGAGGCAGTGTACCAGAACTCACACAAGTAATCATGGAATAGCTTGTGTGGATTCAAAGAGAAGGCATCGCTGAGGGGAGAAATCCGAAGAAAGGATTGGATTCTCCCGATAAGAGAGTCAGCGGCCTGAAGCCCTTGAAGAGATGCCATTGGATTATTTGGATTTAGTTTAATAAGCTTAGAGCTTATGGGAGCGCCAGTGGCACGAATAACATTTTGTGATGGATTATACTCAGCAGTGAGTAGATTCACATCACGAGAACGGGATGAAGAAGATGATTTAGGAGCCATTTGTGAAGTTGGATTTAGGGTTTTGGATTTAAAGAAGAAAGAGAGAAAAGGATCTCGAATTGTGAATGATTGAAAGAGTAAATGAAAGAATTTTGAGAGAAGTAAATGAGACGGACATTTAGTGGGTGTATATATATAGGCAGTAAAATATTGCCAAGATATATACGAAAAGATATTTTAGTTACCAAAAGTTTGAAATACTTTGTAGAAAGTTATTTTCCAAAATTTTGAGAATTCAAAAAATATTTAATACCTCCCATCAAGCATTTAATGCTAAGACGGCTGGTATTCCCACTCACCCACTAACTTCATCAAAACCCATAAAAAGTGCAGTACATTCAGCAAAAAAGTCTTGACACGTAAGACATGTCAGGTGACGTTCGAGAGTGCGAGGTAAGCACTCGAGTAACATCACGTGTCACAAGTATCCACCAAGTAAAACATAACATTATGAAATCTGGCTGACCAGCATTTTGAGATAAGACCAAACTTAGCAAATAAAAGAAAATTTAGATGCCAGTTTCAACTGATGACTTTCAGTTGCATTTTTCAATAAAAAAAAAATTTTGAAAAATATTTTAAGTCTTTTTCCCCCTAAAAATGTGATCCATTTGATCAATGACTAGTCTTTGAGTACATCAAGGCGTTCAATCTCCAACCAATCAAGGATCACCTGGACCATCCTCAACTGAAGGGCCTCTCCAGTTTAATAAGGATTTAACATACCCAATTCACTGATGAGATTTTTAAAAGTTTTCTCATCAAGAGGTTTTGTAAACACATCAGCTAACTGTTTCTCAGTGGGGATGAAATGTATTTCAATATCTCCTTTCATAACATGATCACGAATGAAGTGATACCTGATATCAATATGCTTTGTCTTTGAGTGCATCACTGGGTTGTGAGATATAGCAATAGCACTGGTGTTGTCACAAAAGATTGGGGTTCTTGTGAATTTCATTCCATAATCAAGTAACTGGTTTTTGATCCAGAGAATCTGGGCACAGCAACTGGCCGCAGAAATGTATTCTGCCTCAGCAGTAGACATTGAGACTGAAGTCTGCTTCTTACTGGTCCAACTCACCAGTTTTCCCCCTAGGAAGTGACATCCACCAGTTGTGGATTTTCTATCAATCTTACACCCTGCATGATCAGAATCTGAATAACCCATTAGATCTAACCCTGAGCCTTTGGGATACCAAAGACCAAGGCTAGGGCACCCTTTCAGGTACCTGAAAATGCGTTTAACAGCATGCAAATGTGATTCCTTTGGATTTGCCTGAAATCTGGCACATAAACATGTTGCAAACATTATATCTGGTCGACTGGCAGTTAAATACATCAGTGAACCAACCATTCCACGATATTCTTTTTGGTCCACTGGTTTGCCATTTGGGTCAGAGTCCAAATTTAATGGAGCTGAAATGGGTGTGGTTTTTGATGGGATTGAATCATATTTGTATTTTCTCAACAAATCTCTGACATATTTTTCTTGGTTAATAAAGATACCATCCATGGTTTGTTTGATTTGTAAACCTAAGAAAAATGTTAATTCACCCATTAAACTCATCTCATATTCTTGAGACATAATTTTCGAAAACCTTTTACACATTCCATCATCAGTTGACCCGAATATAATATCATCAACATAAATTTGTACCAGCAAGATATTACCTTTTTCTTTCAAGATGAACAAGGTATTATCAATTGCACCTCTTTGAAAACCATTTTTGAGAAGATGTTTAGTTAGAGTGTCATACCAGGCTCTAGGGGCTTGTCGAAGACCATACAAAGCTTTGTTCAGTCTATATACCCAATGTGGATGCTTTTCATCAATGAAGCCTGGAGTCTGCGTAACATACACTTCTTCTTCCAATGTACCATTCAGAAACGCACTTTTTACATCCATCTGGAAAACCTTGAATTGCAAGTGAGCAGCATAAGCCAAGAAAATTCTGATGGCTTCAAGTCTTGCAGCTGGAGCAAACGTTTCATCGAAATCAACACCTTCTGCTTGACAATAACCCTTGGCAACTAATCTAGCTTTGTTTCTGACAACGTTGCCATCTTCATCCATCTTGTTCCGGTAGACCCACCTCGTTCCAATGGGTTCTCTCTTTAACCCTGGAGGACAAGGAACAAGCTCCCAAACATTGTTCCTTTCGAACTGGTTGAGTTCTTCTTGCATAGCTTCAACCCAGCTTGGATCTGCCATAGCCTCGTCAATCTTCTTCGGTTCAATTAGTGATAAGAAGGTGACGTTCAAGCATTGATCACTTGTGGCTCTTCTAGTCTGAACCCCACTATCTGGATTGCCAATAATCTGCTCAATGGGATAGGCAGCAGTCCATTTAGTGTATTGACTAGGTTGATATAATACAACATCAGTGCAAGACACCTGACGATCTCCAACAGTTGCAGCAACTGGAGGAGAATCAGTCCAAACTACTTCAACTTCATCATTAGTGTCAACTGAAGAGTTAACATGATTATCTTCAAACAAAGGTATCTCTTGAAGAACTGGAGAAGCTTGAACTGGTTCTGATGTTGTTGTGGCACGCACATCAGATCCAATTACTAGTTTTTCAGGTAGGTTAAAACTGATAGAAGGATAGAATGAGATGTCACAGAAGTTCTTCTTTTCCTTAACTGGTTCCAAGACTTGGTGTTTGGAAACATTTTCTGGTGTACTAAATGATTGATGAACCTGATCAGATACACCAAAATCAACTGGGACAACTGAGGATAAATCAAGTGTTGGTCTTTTGTTGATTGCTTCATTTGACTCATCAAATGTGACATGAATTGTCTCATGTACCTTTTGGAGTCTATAATTGTAAACTCTATAGGCTTTTCTAACATCTGATTACCCCACAAAGACGCCTTCATCAGCTTTTGCATCAAATTTTCCCAACTGACTGGAATCGTTTAAAATATAAACTGGACAGCCAAATACATGGAAATATCCAACATTTGGCTTACGATTCCTGAGAACTTCATAGGCAGTCTTCCTGTGTCTCTTGACATAAACTGACCGGTTTTGGGTGTGACACGCTGTTGCCACAGCTTCAGCCCAAAAACAGGTGGGAAGACCAGATTCAGATAACATACTTCTGGCAGCTTCAATCAATGTGCGATTCTTCCTTTCAACCACACCATTTTGTTCTGGAGAACGAGCTGACGAGAAGTTTTGAGAAATGCCAGTGTCAGTGCAAAATGTCTCCAATTCTTTATTCATGAATTCTGTACCGTTATCACTTCGCAACTAACAAACTTTCTTGGTAAACTTGAGCTCAATTCGCTTGATGAGAGAGATAATTTCACCAGATGCATCACTCTTTGATCTGATAAATATCACCCAACAAAATCTGGTGTATTCATCGACCACAACTAAAGTGTATCTCTTACCAGCTTTAGTTTGAACATTCACTGGACCAAAAAGGTCCATATGAAGCATGTGAAGAGGTTCGGTGATGCTGAAATTCTGCCTGGTCTTGAAACTGGCTCTTTTCTTTTTGCCCATTTCACACCCTGGACATGGCTTCTCCCTTTTAAAGGAAAACAGAGGTATCCCATCAACCAGTTGTTTTCTTGACAACTTGTTAATATTTTTGAAGTTAAGATGGGATAACCGTTTATGCCACAGCCAGTTGGTGTCCTCATCAGCCTTGACATAGAAACAATGCTCTTTTGGAGCAGGCTCCATGTTCATGATGTACACATTCCCTTTTCTTGGTGCAATCATCACTACCTTCCAATCCTTGTTAAAAACAGTGCCTTGAGCAATGTCGAACAGTACCCTATATCCATCATCACAAAGTTGACTGACACTTATTAGGTTATATTTCAAACCATTGACAAATGCAACCTTAGTGAATTGAATCTGCCCATTGTCAACAACACCATATCCTTCAGTTTTCCCACTTCCATCATTACCAAATGTCACTGCAGGTCCATCACAAACAGTGAACTCTTCCAGCAGGGGCTTACATCCAGTCATAGTCCGGCCAGCTGCGCTGTCCAGATACCAAATATTTTTGTTTCGATCGCCCTGCACACCCAAGTAAGTGATCAGTTATTTTTGTGAACCCATCTTTTCTTGATGGGTCCACTGGACTTCTTCTGAGAAGTCCCATGTGTTTGACTAGGTGTTGAACTGGATGAGGAAACTGGAGGGTTCTCTCCAGTTTCTGGAATAAAAACAATTGGTTTCAGTGGAACATTGACCTCCTTTTTCTTTTCAATGTATGCTCCTTTCTGAGCAGATTGTTTTATCTTTTGTTTTTGAGGAGGAGTTTTGACAATTTGTTTTTCAACAGAAGAGGATGCACCTCCTTCCAAATTTTTAATTCTGGCAGTACAACTTTGTACCTGCCTTGACAAATTTTGGAGTTGATTTTCCATTTTAACCAAAATGTCTTTTTCATCAGGCTGCTGGCCTTTGGACTTTGGCACAACAGGGGTTTTAGTCTTTAGAGTAGAGGACTCACTTGACTTATGAGGTAAAGGATTGTCACCAGATTCCTTTTTAACTGGAGCTTTAGCCTTCTTGGCTCCAGTTTTAACCTCAACAGGGTTGGTCTTATTTGATTCAGATTTGACTGTGTCAGAAGAATCATAAGGAGTTTCGATTCTGACAGATTCTGGCAATTGGTGAATTATGGGTAAAACAGCTGCCATCTGAAGATCACCAGATTTCCAGGCAGTTTTTTGAGCATCAATGGTTTTAGAAAAAGCGTCATAATTTTTGCCAGATGCTTGTACCCATGAGTTGATAACCATATGTTCCTTTTCAAGATCAAGTTTTAGTTTTTGGTTATCTCTTTCTAATGCCTCATTTTTCAAATCTGACTCTTTAAGAGCCAACTGGACACTTTGCAAATCATTTACTTGACTTTTCATGTTGTTTAATTCATCCAAAACTGTTTCTAAATATCTTTCACAGTCAGTTCTCATGGTTTCAACAAATAATAAGTCATCATTCAATGATTCAGCAATATCCAGTTTCAATTCTGAATCAATTTCGATATCATAATCCCTTACCTTCTTTAAGATGATATCAACCCATCTTCCAGACACAACATCATCCTTCACCACTGGTTGTTGACTCTCCAATGCCATGAAACACATATCTCTAATCTCTTCTTCATCATCAGATGAGTCATCAGAGATTAGAGGTCAGGCCAGAGTTCAAAAAGTTGTTTAACATTTCCTTCACAGAATGTGACTGGACATTCTCAGTAGACATTAAAGCAGCACAAGGTTGCCCAGAAAAATTGGCAGCCTTGGAACTCTGAGCATGGTTTAAAGCATCTTGCTCAGCCAGCAATCTTGCAGCATCGTTATCTTCAGTAAATCTGAATGCTCCATAAAGGGAAGCAAGGGTATGGCTATGCAAGGTCTTTCCTTGTCTTAAGACAAGAACCATGTGTGCCCATTTGGATGGCAAAACATCACAGAATTTTTCAAGAAGAATATCCTTATCCTTCTCCACTCCCAAGCCTCTAAGTTGATTAATTAGGCCAGTAAATCTGGTATAAGTACCAGTTAAACTTTCATTGGGAAGAGCAAAGAAGGATTCATACTTCTTGTTGAGAGCAACCTTTCTAGTGACAATGGTGTCATTTCCTCCTTCAAACTGGAGAACTAATTCATCCCACATAGATTTTGCACTTGGAAATAGCACAAGAGCAGGAATTAGTTCCTCAGGTATAGCAAAAAGAATCATGTTTTTCAGTTTGGTATCAAGATCAACCAATCTGCGATCCTCATCAGACCAGTGTTCCTCAGATTTTTCCCTGGTGCCTCTTCTCCCAGTGGGGTCGAGAAGAGGGCTAACACCACTGGACATGGGTATATATGGTCCATCCTTAAGGATTTTCAACATATACCTCTCTATCCCACCAAAATGCAAGAGCATTTGTAACACCCCGACAGCGGCGGAAAACTCGGGATGTAAGATAAAGCACACGCGCACATGGATGTTACATAGGAATACTAAATGAGTGCTTAGAATAAACATAAATAGTCAATTTCACAACCAAACAAGCATAGTAGTGGCTATTACACATAAGTTCAACAAAGGTGACCAAATCAAGTATGAAAAGTCCCACGCAGGGGATACGATTGGGCATATTGCCACCAACCCCAAATAACAAGCATGCAAACTCCAACCCTAAATCCTGAAGTCTGCTAATAGTCCCATGCTACCATTCCTAGCCACGATTAGCCTGGTTACCTGAAAGGAATACTTAAAAGAGTCAACACAAAGGTTGGTGAGTTCGTAGGTTTGAGTATAAACAAGTAGTATAAAAACATTTTATACCGCCAATAGATCTCAAGTATTAAGTAGTATGTAGTGGCTAGTGACCAACTTGCACATAAGTAAGCGAGCACACACAATCCTCGATAGGACCGGCTAATAGTATCAATAGAGCACACACAATCCTCAATAGGACCGGCTAATAGTATCAATAGAGCACACACAATCCTCGATAGGACCGGCTAATAGTATCAATAGAGCACACACAATCCTCAATAGGACCGGCTAATAGTATCAACAGAGCACACACAATCCTCAATAGGACCGGCTAATAGTATCAATAGAGCACACACAATCCTCAATAGGACCGGCTAATAGTATCAAGTAGTCAAATAGCCAAAGAGTAGTAAAAGTAGTTACGGCATGTATAAAAGCTTAAGTAGTATTCCTTTCACCCCAAAATAAGTAAAGAAAAAGGGGCTACGAAGACTCACAGTGATCTGCTACAAACGTAGTTTCTACAAGCACAGGGTATAAGCACTGATACAGTAAAATATATCTACTCGAATCCAAGTATGTCTTGATGTCAACCTAATCACAAACCATTGAGTATAGATGGATACATGTATTAGTTCTCGTGATTATTTATTCACTAAGTGTCCTTGATGTACTGATGATTTGGATCACTAAAGATCTTTAAACGTTTGACTCAACAGTGTTTTTCATACACTAGACTCGTAATGAACGTCTTTGAACTCGCACTTTGATAAACAAGATCGAATATGTCTTGATTTTACCTTAATTAGGGTTTCCTTGTACATGATAGACTTGGATTACAACTAAGTATAAAACCTGATTTCTACAACTAACGAAAATAGGGTTTAAATTCGTAAGGTGTAGCTGAACGAAGATTAAATTCGTAAGGTGTATCTGAACGAAGATTAAATTCGTAAGGTGTATCTGAACGAAGATAGACCTTAAGTTCGTAAGGTGTATCTGAACGAAGATAGACCTTAAATTCGTTTGAGGACTTAAGTTTGCTAAGTTCGTTTTGAAGCTTAACTTCGTTTTGGAAGACTTAAATTCGTTTCCAGGATACTAAATTCGTTTTAAGTGTTTTTAGGACGAATTTGGGACTGTTCAAACAAAAACGAGGGTTTTGAAGATTAAAACATGTTTACGACCCAAATTTGATCACGAAAAGGTTACTAAACACTTTTAGACACAAACCCACTAACTTTTAACACGATTTTTACACCAAAAATGGACCAAATCATCAAGAACATACACTTGAAAAGTAAGCTTTTATTTTGATGAAAATCTCAAAACTTGTTGTCATTACCTGAAAATCGATACTAGAAATATGTTTTGATTATCACAAGGAAGCTAAAAATGCAAGAAATCTTGGTTTAACAACTCAAAATCAAATGATGAATTTTTGTGGGTGAAGATGGTGAAGGTATGTGTGTGTTTTTAGAGAGAGAGAGGTGAGATGAGATGAAAATGGAGAAGAAGTGGAGAAATTGGGTTTTCTAACCCTTTTATAGTTTTCCCTTAATTTATGATTCTAATAATTGTAGGGTCTAAATGAAACATTTTCAGACTAGAATTTCTTGAACACAATCGCTTACGTCTTGAAACCTAACATTCTTATCACAATAGACCATAGACGCGTCTTATAATTTAAGATTTAAGAGTGAATAGACCTTCACGTGAGCACATGTTCGAAACTAGAACATATTATGGATTTATTTAAATTATTTCTAAGGCGGTTGTTACAGCATTCTAGCCTTCCATGTACCAAATGTCTCACCATTCCCATCAAATTTGGGAACAGGAGAGTTGGAGTAATGTACATGAACGTGGTTAGCTCCAGGAGTAGTAGGAGGAGGAGGATTAGTATTTAAAGGAGTAGCAATATTAGGATTAGATTCATTTGGACCAGAACCATTCTCACCTTCAGCAGCCATCGAAGCAGACCTAGGTTATAGAATTGAAACAATTCAACCTGCCTGCTCTGATACCACTTGTAAGTCCCAACTATTACTAGATGGGTGCTGAAGACACCTCTATGTCGATGGTGAGTGAACTTTGCAACACTATCAATTAGTCTGGAAGTGACCAGTTAGATTGATCGTGTACCAGGTTAACTGGAGTAACAGAATATTAATGAATGCAATAATATAAATGACGAGTATATAAACTGGTGAGACAATATGTAATTTTCAAGAGTATTTTATTTATTACTTGATTAAATAAAATACAAGGTTGTTGCGGAACCAAGATAATACAAGAATGTAAATATCCTAACAACCTATGAATTACAATTGATCTAAACTTGGAAATTCTCCTTAACAATCGAAACACTTAGAGTTGTGAAATGTTCCTTTTTACGATTGAGAGAATATTGCACAAGTTCACCAATATTGCAGAATATATGTATTTGCAAAGTTGTTGAAAAGGCTTGTGCAAGGACCTCTATTTATAGTCGAAGATTGAGTATGGGGATCTCAACTTCGATGTATAAATATGGTTGACAGCACACAAAAGTATTGTTAAAATAATCCTTTGTGTGTGTTAAATAAAGTAAGACAAAAGGTTACTTTATTCACTTACTCTACATCTTTGTGTCTTTATCCAAAGACAAGATCATTGTCCGGTTAAAAGGATGTAGAGTAAAGAAGGTCCTCCTAGTAATCAGTGTAAAGCTTTGTAAGTGCATTTACACTAGAGGATTCTCCAGTTGATTAATCTGGTAGATTGTCAACTGGGCTTCGCTGCCATTGCCAATCTCTATCTTCCATTTGTTGTCTTTGATTTCAACTGGAAGGTCTTCAGATTCTAGTAAACAGATCTCAACTGGAGGAAGTCATCAGTTGCTAACCCTGTACAATGCAACTGGACTTCTAATATTTCGGACAATTCTCCATGCTCTCCAGATGTCACTGGAGAGCTCCAGTTTAGTTAAAACTGGACCTAACAATTTTTGATTAATTTCCGTTTTCTATCTTCGTATTATCAAATACTACTACAGATTCCGGTGAAAAGTATCTTATTTTTAAAATCCGATTGAAATTAGGGTTTGAAATATTTTTTCCCGATCAAGTTAGGGTTACGATGAGGAAAAGGTCTGCAAAACGATGTAAATCTCCTGGTATGCATTTCGGTTTTTTTCATTACATTTATTTTTACGTTTTATTTAATTGAAGATTGTATATGATTTTTGTGTAGTTGATGGTTTTTATTCCTACTTATTTAGACATTTTTATGCTGTTATTCTTTTGGTTATTGTTGTTGTTTCGTTATTAGTTGATGTATTTTTTTCATTGTTGATTATTTCTTATTTTTTAGTTAGTTACACATGTGTAGGTAGTTACTTTTAGAAATCTTTAACTGTGAGCGGTTGATGATGTTTTAATAATGATTCTGATATTTGTTGTTGATCTAATTGGCTAAGGATAAAGTCTTGCTACACATGTGTAAATTTCTCATTTTAATTGCTTATATTGCTTAGGTTTATTTGTTTTAGTCTAGTTGTGGCTTTTTGATTATTTCCTTATATGTATTTTTTTTTATTATAGTTCCGCAAGATAAAACTGATGATAAAGATGTATCGGAACCGAAATCTCTGAAATCAAAATCTTCTAAAAAGGTTGCCGACGTTTCTGAGTCTTCTTCTGATTCTGATTTTGGGTCATCAAAGCGTGCGAAGAAGGTTTCCACCGTCAAGCCTGTTGAAGCTGATAAATCCAACAGTGTCAGTCGTTCTAAGTCCGTTAAAACAAACAAACGGCTGATTGAAACTGATACAGGAGATGTTTCTCACAGGTCGAAGAAACGTCGTACTGAAGATGTTTCAAAGGTTGTTGAGAAGTCGGTTAAGAGTAGAAAGTCCAAGAGAATTGCAGAAAAGGGAGACACTGAAGATGTTTCAAAGGTTGTTGAGAAGTCGGTTAAGAGTAAAAAGTCCATGAGAAGTTCAAAAAAGGGAGACAATGTTAAACAAAGGACTCAGAAGTTGAAAGTTGACATTCTTCCTAGTGTTAGGACTAGGTCATCTCCTAACTTGCTTTTTGAAGTTGTCTAATATCAAAGAACAACAGAAAAGGGTTATTAGAGAGATGGGTTTCGGTAGTTTTCTGGATATGAAACTCGACACTCTCCCTGGTTCGTTAGGCTTTTTTGTTGTTGATAAGTTAGATGTAGAAGGTTTGAAGATCACTTTTGATTCTGTTTCCATTAATATCAATCGTGAAGCTGTTCGTGATATTCTCAGGATCCCAATGGGTGATATAAATCTTTTTTCGTTGCCATTAAAGAATGTTGGTGATGATGAAAAATCTTTCTCTGATCGATGGAAATCTGATTTTGGTTTGGCATATGTTCGTCCTAAGCATGTTGCGCATGTTCTCAAACATTCTGATGAGGCTGGTTTATCGTTCAAGCTTAATTTCTTAATGCTTTTTGTCGGCACGATGGTCACTTTGGATGCGAGTGGTGCTTACACTGTTGGCTGTCAAAAGGCAATTCTTGACCGCATAACAGAAGATACCGACATCAAGTCGATTGATTGGTGTGATTTTCTGATTCGTCATATGGAAGGATGTAAGAAGAGATGGCCACTGCCTAAGGATACACATTGGTCTGGGCCGATGACGTTTTTGCAAGTAATATTCTGTTTTTATTACGTTTTTGCCTTTTATTTATGTGTTTGTGTGTTTAACGTCGTTTACACGATGATGCAGTTGCTTTATGTTGATTCCACCATTTGTGAAAGTTTCCCGGTTCCTCGCTCACGACCAGCCATCAAGTGCTGGAATCGTATTTACTTGGCACAGCGAGTTGAGGCGGAGCTTAAAGCTAATGGAAATTTCGGTAAGCTTCCTTTGCAGCCTCCTTTATCAGAGGATGAAGTTGATCAAGGTGTTAATCTTCTTGCCACTACTTGTGCATCGGTTGACTCTTCTGTAGAGGTAAACCTTTTATCACCTTCACATGTGTAATTTATGACCTACACAGGTGTAGCATTGTCATACAAATGTTAAAGTGTTACCTTCCCATGTGTAGCAACTCCACACGTGTAGGATCGTTTTTTTTTATTACATTCTTAATACTTTATGTTTCTGTTACATTTCAGGAAATCTATTCAAAGGTTCAGGAAATTGTTCTTCAGCTTGATTCTACATTGAATAAGGGGGTCTCATTGTTTCCTAATAATGTGAAGCTTTTAGGTTTGAAGGATAAGTTTGAAGAATTTTTAAGACACTCAAAAACTGAAATCCCAACCGCTGATGATCAAAGATTCAATGAGTGTGTCCAAGATCCATGTGATTATGCTGATGGTGGTGATGTTGAATGTAATGAAGAGGGTTGTAATGATCAAAAGTCTGATGGTTTTTGTGAGAATACTAAGAATACTGATGATGATGTTTTTGATAACCAAAAAGATGTTCCTGATGGTACCAATTTCGAGAAGTCAACAGAAAATGAAGATAAACAACATTTTGCCAGTTCTGCGGGTGAAGGTGATGGTTTAAATGGAGACGAGTGGTTGAATGATCCCGCTCTTAATACGGTTCTTGATAACATTGATAAAAGTGCGCCTAAAACCAAACTAGGCCGTTGTGCTACAGATTATGCTCCGAGTTTTTCTCTTCATCTGTCTTAGGATTTCATTACTCCTTCCCCAAACCTAGTAATCGCATTGTCACTCATTTTTCCCCGCCATCTGTTTCTGCTAATTTTGCTTTGTCGAAAAAGGATGATGTTGATCCAAAAAATGCGAAGCTAGAGGATGTTAAGAAGCGGAGGGAGAAACCTTCAAAGGGTAATGATGATGCAAAGAATGCGAAGTTAGAGGATGCTAAGAAACGGATGTTAAAACCTTCAAAATACTTTCGTTCTCCGTATAAGGGTATGGTTACTGATGTCACTACGTCCCTTGAGCAATTTGAGTTTGAACTTTCTGGCAGTTTCTTTGTTCTTCAAGGTGAAGCCATGTAAGTTTATTCTTTTGCACGTGTGTAGTTTTATCGTTTCATTTTACAGTTTTATGTTTTTATATGTATTCACATGTTTTCAGTTTATTATGTTTTTGTTGTTTATTCTTGTTAGGGAGTTTGTATTTGAAACAAAAACTGGCCATTATTTAACCCGTGCCCATTTGGAAAGTTTGGCACCTGGAGTTCCTGTGCATGCTTCTGTTATTGATGTTTGGAGTCTCATACTTCTTGAAGAACAAAAGGTCAATGGAGGAATACCCACTAGATTGTTTTTGTATTGCACAACAATTGTAAGCTGTTTGTTAAAGTTAATTTATGTTTTTTTTTTTTTTTACTTTTTACTAAACTAGTTTTTTAAACCAGACATCTAATATGTGGGACGGAATGTTCACTCTTGAAAAAGCATTCGAGATTTTTGAATCGAATATGCAGTTGGTATTGCGTCGTAATACTCAGTTCCTGGACATGAAGAATTTTGAAACTGTAAGTACTTTTGTGGTTTCTGATTTTTAGCAATACCTCCTTTGATTTTCAGATGTGTACGATAACTGCTCAGCATACGTTATATTGAATATGCAGGTTTTTTTCCCGATTCTTGCATTTGAGCACTACTACCTCGTTGTCTTTAATCTTGCAAGGGCTGCCTTCACCATAATTGATAATAGTGCTTCGTGTGATGAATATGATGTGAAATACAAACAAGTCTGTGATGTTGTCGTAAGTATCGATTTTTCTGCATCTTTAGGCTTACAATGCCAAGTTTGATTTCTTACATAGTACTTGTTGCTTTTTGTTTCAGCGTGACCTATTTGTTTGTCATTTGAGAAAATATGGTCATCCCAAAGCAGACAGTATCAACAAGGTCAAGCATAATATAATGAAGATGAAGTGGAGGACCAAAAACAACACTTCAGACTGTGGGGTGTTTTTGATGTGTCATATGGACACATATGTTGGCCAAGCACGTGAAGACTGGGACATTGGATTTAAGACGGAGCGTGCAAGTGGTGACGTTACTCAGAAAATTCAGCTTTCTAACCTAAGGGCGAAATACTGCACCAAGATTTTGTGCCATTCAGAGAACATTCTCAAACATAAATTTCATGAATATTTAAAGGTGTTCAAGGAGTCGTATCATGTTCCTACGGGAAAGGAGGCGATTCGTAATGTTGTTGCCTCTAATATGCATTTTGATCCTTTGTAGCTGGTGAACTTGGTTGTTTAATACTTTTTGGTACTGTTAGACTTTGATTTAATCTTGTTATTTTGATGTTTTAGCTTGGGACATAGGATTGTTCGACATCTTTTTGTCGTTTATTGTGCTACTTGTTAATGAAGCTATCTTTGAACATGTGTTTAATGCTGAAACTTATGATTTGCAATCTGTATCTTTGAATTCAGATCTAATTTCCTTTGCAGAACTGTCTTTTTTACTTCCATTATACATCTTACCCATGGGCAGGTCGTACTTGCCCATGGGCAGGTCGTACTTACCTATGTGTATGATATACAAGTCACCAGTTACAGGTCTTTCTACACATTTGTAGGTTATACTTACCCATGTGTAATTTATAAATATACCAGTTCTTAAGTATGTGTACGACATTATTTTTGAACATTCCCCTACCACATCCCGCTCTAGGGTTTAGGGTTTGAAGCCCGAGGGTTAGCCGATAGGCTAACCCTCGAGCTTCAAACCCTAAACCCTAGAGCGGGAACCCTCATCCGTTTTAGGTTTTTTAGGATTTAGCACTTAGGGTTTAGCATTTTAGGGTTTTAGAATGCGTCATTCCCCTACCACATCCCGCTCTAGGGTTTAGGGTTTTAGAATTACATTGCTCACACAAGTTCTTAAGCATGTGTAGGACATTATTTTTGAACATTCGGAAAAAAGAAAAAGAAAAAATTATCAATGAATTACATCTTTTTTATATATTTATCTATCTTCTAATTCAAACATCCAATTGATTACTTCTTTTCAAGTTTTTCAAGAGCTTGAGCCACCGCCTCTGCTTTAGCTTTTTCTGCTTTCTTCTTTTCACAATTCCTTGCGTCGTGGTCACTTGTCAATGTCCCACACTTTCTGCACTTTCTTTTTGGCTTTAGATATTTTTCAGTCACCTTTTCGTTTAGAGACTTTAATCTGCTGTCTTTTCCGCATCCCTTGTATCGTAAAACAGGTGGATTTTGAACATCATTGTTACTTGGCTTGGTAACTCCTAAGAATCTCTCTATTGCCTCATAATGATCGTTTGATCTTGAGTTTGAATGTGCAGCCTCTATCTCATCTTTTAGCGCCCTGACTTTTTCAACAAAATGAGACAGCTTTTCCTCATCTTTCTGCAATATATCTACACAAACATCTACCATAAAATGCAACTCATTTCCCATCCTCTCACATTCTTCACTTGACCCACCTTCTCCAATATATCTTCGTGTTCTCATTCCTGGAGGTATCAAATCCTTTTTCCACCTTCTTAGTATGTATTTTTCTGGAATTTGTTGAACATGCAAGCTCTTGAACACACAAAATATGTGCCGGCATAAAAATCCATATCTCGTGAAAGTCATGCAACTACAATCAGTGGTTCCATTTTGCTTGTTATGTGTCACCTTAATGTCACACAAGAGAATAGGACCCGTTGTTACATCTAAAAAATTCTAATAAACTGTCTTACCCATGCGTAGCATATATTATCAGATGTACCTACCCATGTGTAAGTAAATGTGCTAAGTGAGTTTTTGAGTAGCATACCTGGAAAGTATATTCTTTTTCCACAGTTTTGGTTGTGCTTCCCATCCCTGTTTCATTTTCGGTTTCATCTTCAGCTTCTTCTGGATCCACAGTTTTGATGTCTTCAACCACTTCAACATTCTTGTATTTCTTTTTGCCGACCACCACTTTTTGTATGTTTTTCTTAACTTCCCTAATCTCTTTAACCACAATCACATCACATCCTTGCATCCCTGAGGTTACGGAATGCCGAGAACACTGACAACTTCCCAAATATATTTCTTTTTGCACTAACAAGAAAATGGTACGCGTGTAAACATTGCAAGCGTGTTCTTCAATAAGAAGAGGGGTTTGAAGCGGTGGTCTCTTGTTATGCGTCTGGTGGTCGAGAACCTCTAGCCTACTCCCCTGCCTCTCCATGGCAGACTCATATGACATCATAAATTGAATCAACATTGCTCCACCACTTGTGAAAATTGCTGAAGAATGAGTTTTCGCTTTCCAATCTTGAGGTGGTTCTCATCAAACCCGACATCGGTAAGTCTGTGAAGTAAGCTGGTATCCATGTAGACCTGATATCATACATATGCATGAACCATGGATGTTCTTCCAACTTGAATTCCTTCATTATCTCTGCCCATCTTTTCTCAAACGTCTTTGTACTCAATGATATGTTCCAAACTATGTCATTGAACTTCTTCTTGAAATCAGTATTATCAAACATGCGTTTTCCTACCTGCATAAGAAAATGGTTAGCCTACCTACACATGTGAAGAATGTCACATTTTTCCATTTTGTACCTTCATAGGCAGCTTCTGAGTGATGTGCCACATGCACAGTCGGTGCCTTGATTTCGTTAAGACGAGTGCAACGACTTTCTTCATTGCTGCATCTTGATCTGTGACGACCATCTTTGGTTGGCTTCCAAATGTATCCAAAAACGCTTTCAACAACCACACATAAGAATCTGTTGTTTCATCCCTAAGCATACCAGCTCCGATAGACACAGTCTTCTTATGGTTGTCTATCCCAGTGAATGGGACAAACATCATGTTGTACCTGAAATTGCACATTATGGCTGTTATTTTACCCCCTATGCAGGGTACGAATAAACGACACTTTCACACGTGTAAATACAATAATATGATTCCGAATAAAAAAATCATACGTTATGACTGTTATTTTACCCCTGTGTAGGACTGTAGGATATGAATAAACGACACTTTCACACGTGTAAATACAATAATATGATTCCGAATAAAAAAATCATACGTTATGACTGTTATTTTACCCCTGTGTAGGATTGTAGGATATGAATAAACGACACTTTTACACGTGTAAATACAATAATATGACTCTGAATAAAAAGATCATACACTTGCCTGTTTGTCCTGTAAGTAGCATCGAATGAAATGATATCTCCAAATTCTTTAAAATTTGCTTTTGCTGTCTCATCGGCCCAAAACATACACTCCAACTCACTGTTATCTTTTACCTTGTATTCGAAGGTAAAATTTGGGACATGCTCTCGTCTGTTTTCCATTTTATTTACCAACATCTGCGCATCACTTGAGCTTATAAAACAATTGATTTTGTTCTTGTAGTTCTTGAAGTCGTTCACTATGCCGTGTGTGTTCTTGTAAGAACCTAGCATATTGCTGTAGATATGATGAGCTCTTGTCGCTCCTATATTCGAAGTTGAAACCTTATTAATAAACGTCATTTCAGAGATTCCCAATTTTCTTTGTCTTCTCGACAAGTGTCTATGCTCCACCGAATTCAGTTGATGATTGTGTTTTTCCTCAAACTTGTCTAATATGTACGATTGTCGGCCTTCGATTAGCTTGAATATGACATGTGCTTCACATCCTGTCACTTGCAGTGACGAAATACGTACTCTTTTGCAACTGTTTTCGTGATTCAGTGTATCTATGCTTACACCTTGTGGTTTCCCTTCTTTATTACACAAAATGTACTTCAATCTAACCACTCCACTGTTTGTTTTTTTCTGTGTGGATAACCTAGTGTCAAAACCCGCTTGGTACGCATATCTCTCATACATTTCAATGCAATCATCTATTGTATCAAAAACTTGACCCTTAACTGGTCTTACATCTTCCTCTACTTCCGGTATCCAACATATTTCACCTTCATCTGTTTCTATCATCCTACTGTTATACCAGCTACTACATGGCTTGTTAACCGAACCTGCACGACACACAACATTTAGATATGCACATGTTCTACGTATGTGTAGGACAGAGCTTTCTAGTGATATTTTCAGTTTTAGGACTAAAATGATCATATGTAGCTACACATGTGTAAACGACTAATCATATCTAAAACATGCTAACACAAAAGGTGTCCTACTTATGTGTAGGATGAACTTTTTATATCGATATTTTGGAGCTTCAAAACTAATACAATTGTATCTACCTATATTCATATCTGTTAACTAAAAAACATACTACACATGAGTAGACGACTAATACAACTTGGATTTTCATACATACATCTACTACACGTGTGTAGGATCAACATACATTCAATTTCTAAGCTGAAACTTTGAAAATACGCATACATATATCTGCTACACACGTGTAGGATCAACATACATTCAATTTTAAGCTGAAAATTTGAAAACTTACTCGATTCAGCTTCAAAGAGGTTACTGAACACACTATCTTCTTCATGAATCGTTGAATTGACTTCGTAATCATTCATAGTTGAATCCTCTTCCATATTCACCTGTGTAATTAAAAAATTTCATATTAAAAAAGTTATAAATAAAAAAAAAACTACTGCAATTGATGATAATCGATTTGATGATTACTTAACTGTTATAGTTCGATCGGAAATTGGATCTGAATTTCACAAAAACCGGAATATGAATTTTTATATGAATTTATGAATTTTTTTTTTTTTAGAAATTGAGATCTGAAATCGAATCTAATCGGAATTAATGGAGGTTTGATCGCGATTTCGCATAGGATTGATCGGAATATATGAATATTTGAGCGGAATTTGGAGATTTTGATTGGAATTTTGTTGAGAGCAGAAGGTGGGAAGGTGTGTGTTTTTACACACACTTAAGAACGCGAATGAGGAGAATTAACACGTTATATACTCGTAATTACATGTTAAATGACTAGAATACCCTTCCTGATTAAAATTTGATCTTGATAAATGGATGGTTAGGATTCGTTCTTGGGTTCTTTTTTTTTAAGGGTTCTTGAAATAACCCACCCCCATATCATATATTCATAAACTATAATTTTATTATTTACATCAGTAGTACGTAATTTGACGGTTTTATATTATCATAAATTATTAATAATAGTGTAATTATCAGTTATTATATTTTTTTAGCTTTTTTTCTTAATCAGTTCTTTGTGCGGGTCTAAGCTAGTATGATATATGCTTAAAACAAAAGAAAGAAAAAGACAAATATATAATAAAGGTTAAATAAAAAATAATTAAATCAAATCAATTTTATAAACCAAAACTATATATATATATTAAATATTGACTAGCCTTGTACCCGCACGATGCGTCGAGGCATAGGAAAAAAAGTTGGTTAAGTGAAAGTACCGTGTTATTTGTAACACCCGTTGTTTTAAAACCTGGATTTCGAAAAAACTTTTGCCAAACGGCGATTAAAACGTAGCGGAAAAGGATCACTTTAAAACTTTCCCATCCGTAACCGGATGGTACCTTTATAAAATGGTGTTACTAACGTGCATCATCAAAATAATATAAATGAAATCCAAGTCTTGGCACAAACATAAATGCCATTCATTATCACATGTAACATAAACGTAAATAATGTAGCCGAAACATAGGCTATGGGAAGTCTAAGTATTCGACAATCTATGCTAATCTTTTTTATTGCATCTACCCATCTCACAAGCTAAATCTTTCTCTAGCTCAAACTTGCTTATCCTGAAGGACACAACATTTTCATAACAGCAAGTGTTAGCTAATAAAATTAGCTAAGTAAGATACACACATTTTGATAAAACGTTCGTCATTTTACTTTCATAAAACTTCGTCATATTTTACTTATCAAAACATAATCACATTACGTATCATCCACAACAATCATAGATCAACCCACACTTCCCTTTTCCCACATTGCATCACATTTCATTTCATATCAACATATACATCATATCATCATATACTCACATCTTAATCAATATCTTATATCATATCAACATAGACTTACAACTTAAACGTAACTTCATATCATATCTTGGCATATCACACATAAACTTGTCACACGTATTCATATTAGCGCATATTCTCACGTCACATTTTGATCTCATAACGTAAAGCACATATACTTCTTTCACACATATATCGATCTTATTATCCACTTAATCAACTTAATCAACTTCATCTCACGTCTTACATACCACACTTAAACATATCACACATATATGTATAGCACATGTAGGATATATACTCCTAATTGTGCCTATCAACAATAAATCATACTTATAATCAACTAAATCAATGTAAGCAACTTAATCAACTTATCATCTTATCAACTTTGATCAACTTTATTGAATGTATCGACTTATCAACATGTCAACTTATTGTCTTATCAACTTATTTACTTTAATCAACGTATTGACTTATCAACATGTCAACTTATCGTCTTATCACCTTATCAACTTTAATCAACGTATCGACTTATCAACTTTAATCAGCTTTAAGCATTCCGTTATGCTTTTAACATTGGTGGTTAGTCACTCCACCCGGAAATACTAGATCAACGTAACTATGCTGCAAGAAATTACTCAAGCGACCACTTTTTAGTATCCCGTCATGCTTTTAACATTGGTGGTTAGTCACTCCACCCGGAAACACTAGATCAACATAACTATGCCGCAAGGAGCCACCCAAGCGACCACGTACGCACTAGCTTTTCAACTAGCACGGGTTAAGCTTAACACAACTTATGCTCGAGAATTCTTATCTTTATTAGCTTAGGCTACACTTTCACCTAAACCAATCACTTATCAACATCTTTACTTTACTTTATATTAGCTTAAGCTACACTTTCACCTAAACTAATCACATATCAACATCTTTACTTTACTTTAAATGTAGGTATATTCATTACCTAATGAGTTTCACACCTACTTCAACGTATAACCACATTAACGTGCACATCTCATAACATTTCTTCGTGTATCTAGTGAGCTAGACATTTCATACTTAAGTGCACATATAAACCATCACATATCAACATTTAGGCATATCAACAACTTTATCAACATCACATCACATATCATAAACATATCATGGCGTCGTAATTATAAGCATCATACTTTATATGCACATACTTACTTTTATTTTAAACGTCAACATATCAACTTAAATCATTTCAACAACACATATCGTAAACACTTCATGGAAACATCATTGTAATCATCACACTATGCATGCATATAATTACTTCAACTTTAAACGTCATCACAACATAATTAACTACTTCAACATGCATATGTTCCCATATAACCTCCCGCATGACTCGGATAACCCAACATACATAAGATAATCCGATTAAGAGGTTAATTAAAGAAAACTACTTTTGTTGTGCCCCCAGCGTGAGAAAAGTCATGTATCTTACCTCGTTGAAGAGCGCAATAAATGATAACGTAAGTTATCGAGCTTTGCATGTATTCCGACTACCTATAACCATTAAACGACATAATGAGCTAATCAGATATCCACTTACTTATGGTCATAACTCAAGTCTAGATACCTATAAATATGACCCATGACAAAACTTGACATCATCATCATCTTTTAAAATAATTACCATTAGAAAGTAGACTCTCTCACAATTCTGTGGATAGCTTATTTGTCAAAAACGGAGTTACGGTTCAAAAGTTATGACCGTTTAATAACGTTAACAAAATCAGTCCCTAACGGGAGTTACGAATATTTGTAACGGGAGTTACAGTGGAGGTGCTATCTCAGTTACCCACCTAACGGGAGTTACGCAACCGTAACGGGAGTTACGACGACTAAACGTGAAAAACAACTTCAAAACCTAACCAAACACATCCCGAACGACTTTAACACATCTCCAGGTCTTATGAACATCAAATACACTTAAAATAAGACCAACATCACTCATTGAAAACACCAATTGATCCTTACATCAATTGCATAAATGAATCCCTCTTTTGATTATCAAAATGACTCGAAACCGCAACGTTTAATTTAAAAACACAATTGAACACACATGGATCTAATTAAACACTTGGAGTTCACTTATTTACATATAAACAACATTATTCAAGATTAAACTTTGCATCTTGACATAGTTAATCAACTCTATTAATAATTTTACTCACGAAAACGTCGTTTTTAACCGAAAACATCAACTTCCAACAACCCCAGCCCTCATGGTCGAATTTACAGGGACAAACTTACTTTAAAACTTAATCAACAATCAATTGATGATATAATACCTGTCGGGTTGATCAGCGGATCGAAAACCAAGCAAAAACCCTTTCGAAATCCCCCGAAATCGACTATAACTTGAAGAATTAACCTAGGATTTTGTGTGTGAGAATTTTCTAGGGTTTAGATCTGATTTCCAGCCTTTAGGTCGTGCACAAGCTATTATATATAGTGGAATAACTTTTAAAACTTTACATCTAGGCCCTCGCACTTCGTTACAACCCGTTTTGGCCCTTAACGACTCTTTTAACGCCTACGGGGACACTTATCGACCCTTATATCTTATCAGGAACATTAATTGGCTTTATTAATCATTATCAACTTTAATTTCATTACTTTAAATCACTTTAACACATATCTCATGTAGATCATTAAATTCACGTAAGCACATATAAAATGCATAGTTACTAACGGTCGTTAACGGCAAGTTAACTGTCAACGTCAAAAAGTTTTGGGATGTTACATTATTACATCAATGTATGATTCAACTCAAGTGTTTCTTAGTCCGGCTGAAAGTGCAAACCGTCGTTGTTTTAGAGTGAGCGTTTTTTATGTTGATTGATTATTAAATTCAGTAACACATGTGTGTTTTTTTGGTATACTATTTGAGCAACTTCAGGGAAGAGAATGGACACGCGTAAGGTTTTTTTTAAGGGTATTTTTGAAATTACAGGGATAAAGTGTTTGATGGTAGTATAGATTAAAAGGGTAAGTTAGAGATTTTAAAGGTAGAGTGTTAAACTTGTTGAGATAGTTTGTTTATATAGATAGTATAGATTAGTTAATAACTATAAATAAAACACTAAAGAAAATAATGTCTAATCTCATATCGTAATCTCTTCCAAAATCTCGCATGTAATATATGGCCTATAGATATATATAACTGATTTTTAGTTCATATAAATGTTATTGAACAGATGGTATATTTAACATTATATAAACTTCATGATCATCAGTGGCGAAGCTAGAAATTTTTGAGTGGGAGGTCGGGATCAATTTTTTTTCCCTAACGCTATTTTTCGGGTAATATGTTCAGGTCGGTGATCGTTTCGGGTCGGGTCGGGTCAAAATTAAATACTATTATTATAAAAAAAAAAGTTTCAATCACCACATTTGTCCAAGAAAAGTAAATATTAAAAAGGAGACAAACAGTTGGTACCTGGTTCGATTCACTGAAGAAATTAGAGTTCAGTCTTTCGACCTTTAAGAACCTTGAATTCTTCAATTATGGACTCTGCGTCAAACTTGCTAGCAATCTCTTTTTCTATGTATATCACCATACAATTTGCTAGATTGTCATCTGACATCTTATTACGTAGGCGAGTCTTGAACAATTTACAATTTACAAATGATAACAATTAACAAAAACATTGTCTCAAATACTCAAGCTTACCTAATATGATAACAATTAACAAAAACATTATCTCAAATTCTCTAATAACAATTAACAATTTCTACTTAAATCCCTAATTTTACTAAATTCCTAATTTCTACTAAAAATTAAATCACTAATTTCTAATAAAATCCTAAATAAATAACACACATACCTGAAATTGGAGGCTGGACGGCGGTGGCGCCACTGCCGGAGGTCGGAGGTGGCAGGAGCGGGACTGCAGGTGGTGGTGGTTGGCCGGCGGGAAGAATGAGGACAAAAAGGGGGGAGGAGGGAACGGGAGTAGGAGGGAATTGTTTTTATTTTTTTCCTGTTTATTTATTTTTTTTTAGTTAATGGGTAAGATTTTAATTAAGTAATGGGTTTTTGTTTGGGCTAAGTATTTTTGAATGGGCTTATGTAAAATGTAATGGATCAATTTTATTGCTTAGTATATAAAAAAGTTACAATTAAAATGAGGGGTCAAAACCGAGTATATCGAAATTTTTCTACACGAAAAGAATATACCCCCTACATCGTAAAAAAAACTTCAGAGGGTCGGGCCCCGCCTCTGGCCCCTATATAGCTATGCCCCTGATGATCATGACACTCTTAGTCCATATCTACAAAATTTGTTGTGAGGTTTTATGATTTTTTCAGTATTTTTTTCTCTCAATATTGTTACTAAAATTTTTTTTCTTCTTTTTGTCAATATTGTTATTTAAGTTTCTTATTGTATTTATTATGGTATTTAACCAACTCTTCGTAGAAGAGTTGGCCACCAGCTACCACTTTCTAGGAGCAACCTAGGTTCGAATCTTGCCAGAGGCAGAATTGAATTTAAGTGGTTGAATTACCTTGACACTATCACTGCTGGGGGTACCAATTCGGTACATGGGATCAGACGGTTCCTATCAATCTACCATTTTTTTTTATTATGTTATTTTTATTGATAGCTTAAGATCATCATCTTTTTGAGTTAATTTGTCATTCAAATAGCAATTATGTATATCATATAAACTTTAATGTTTCTATCCATGAAGATTTGTTAATTGCGAAATTGTTTCAAATACATTATGTCAAAATCACACAAAACCAAGCTGATTAACAATTAAATGAAATCATATATTACAAAATTATATAAAAAAAAATCGTAGACTTCAATGGCAATTATTTTTATTTAAAAAACAATTGTCAGGTATATTAACTATCAATACCGTTTTTTTTTAACTAAAACAAGAAATTTAGTTAATAATATCACAACCGTAAGTTGTTTCTTAGAGTTATATGCTTTTAAGTAACATATGTGTTAACATGATGGCCTTATCTAACAGGTTTAAATATTGTGAACTTGCTTCAAGCTAATAAATTATCATCAAGAACTACAACTCAGATACATGAATAAATGATGTCACCACTTAAAGTAGATGATAGATGTAACGGCTAGCCGTCTCGTGACACAAACGTTCAAAAAACAAGATGAATTTTTACCAGTGTATATAAACTTAGAAAAATATTAATAATTGTTAAAGTATACATTCTAAACATTTAGCCAACTTAATTCAACTATAATTTTAAACAGACGCATATCGTGCGGGTAAAAGATCTTGTATATATATATATAACAATTGAGTCTCTTATATATATATATATAAAGTAGCCTTCTATCTAGAGTATTTTTTTAAAATTTTGCTTATGTGTCATCATTTAATCTTAATAACGGGCTACATGTAACAGCCGTGACTTTGACCGTTTGACCACTCGTTCCATTTGAATAATTATTGAGTTGGCCAATATAGTTCAAGTGCAATTTGGAGTTCATGTAAGTGCAATGTGTCCAAATAGATCAATTTATAGTTTACTTTAGGACTTATGTGCTAGTCGATATCATCGTTGGTGCTAATCGAACCAAAACCTTGAGATGACATTTATATCTAATTGGCTTTACAGTACTAGATGACATTAAATCTTGTTAGCAACATGAAATGGATCCTCCATGGGTCAAACCCATGACCCATCACCCAAGTAACTTCCTTATTTTTTTTCCATCCATTCATTCCTTCCCTTATCTTTTCTTCCTTCCTTTTTTCTTACAAGAACAAAACACACACACACAAATGTCTTTCTCTCTCTCTAAGATTCTTACACCAAGATTATGGTTTCAAATTGGATTAGTGCTAAAAACATCATCTATTACATCTCCTTTGCATCATATCAAGATTTGGGTCATCAAAAAGTGCAAGAATCCTCCATTCGGGTCAATTTTCGGGTTTGAACAATTGTGGTGATTTTGGTAAGTCAAGTTCCTCCCAAATCGATTATTTTATGATTGTAAACTTGTTTCTAGTTAAACTTAAGAACCCTTGAGTCACAAAACGGGTCAAAAGTCGTTTAATTTGAAATTAGGGTTTTGGATTGATTTTGATGGATTTGATGTTTTGAGACAAAATTATGAAGTGGGTTATGATGAAACATGGTTGGTTATGTTCAAAGTGTGTCTTGGAACTTCCTTAATCGATTACAAGGTCAAGAATTAAGTTTTGGGTTGAAAAATGTGGTTTATGCCCGTCTGGAGAGCACGGCCTCTGAGAGGCTTAGCATGGCCTCTGAGAGGCTGAGCACGGCCTTTGCTCTGCACAAGAGTCGTGCTCCACTGCCCTCTTTGGCTACTTTTTCAGTTCCCGTTTCGTGTTACATTCAATCAACTTATAACTTTTAGGGAAGTCTTATATCATCAAATAAAGGTCATATAACTTGTTAAAACACGAATTTAAACATTTTGATTTCCATCTCGAATTTTGGTGCTAAGTGACCGTAATTAACCAAAACTTTTCAATCATTGTTTAAACGTTCTTGAAATCACTTCTAAAGTACCTTTGAGGATAGTGACATAGTATAGAAAGTTCGACCTTATTGTTGGAATGCATTTGTGATGTTGTAAAGTAGGTTGTGATCGTTGTTGAAGTTTCGGTTGTAGACATTTGACGACCGTTGGACATTCATAGCTGGATCTTAACTTGTTATTGCTCATCATAGGTGAGTTCGTAGCTCCCTACTCGTTTGAGATTCGGGCTGAAAAGTGTACAACCTTAGTGTGTTAACTTGTTGTTTGTGTAATTATGTGTTGCCTTGATTGATGACATAGTTCAATTAAGCATACGTTTGATTTCCTTGATGATGACATAACTTGATTGTGTATATGTTGAGTGTCTTGAGTGATGACATTGTTTGATTGATGGGATTGTTAACGTGTAAATACGTGGTTGTTATATAATTATTGTATGTACATGTTTGGTTGACTTTTAGGTTAGTGGTGTGTATATGGAAGACGATAATACCTTCGAAAGGTTGGAGATGTGGTGGGAAGGCTGTGGGTGACCCTATATATAAGCATCAAAGGCCTTTCAAATGTAGTATCGTACGAAGTATATACACATGGTGTTTGTTTCTGGGTAAACATTGGTGGTCATGGTGCAATTGAGTACGATGAAGTACATTACGTGCAATTGAGTACAATGAAGTACATTACATGCAATTGGGTACAATAAGGTACATTACGTGCAATTGGGTACAATAAGGTACATTACGTGCAGTTGAGTGAAATTGAGGGACATTGATAGTCATGTTTGGCATTATAGAACTTGTTAGATACTTATCGATATCATTATTACTTGTTCTTGTTTACTATGCGTATTCTAAATACCTTGCGTAGTTATGTAAATACATATGTGAGGGTCATTGATGGACATTGATTGATTATGGATTGTTTGAGTATGATTGATTTATTTATGATTAGGATAGTTGTACATACATCGAAGACGATGATACATTTTATGAGTTGCAGATGTGGTGGGAAGGCTACAGGTGACCCTGTATACAAACATCTAAGATTCCTTAAATGTAAAGTCGTATGAAATGTATGTGCATTGTGCATGGTTGAGTTGATGGACATGATGGACATGATGACATTAAACGGGTACTTACGTACATGATGACATTAAACGGGTACTTACGTACTTGATGACATTAAACGGGTACTTATGTACTTGATGACTTTAAACGGGTACTTATATACTTGATGACATTAAACGGGTACTTATGTACTTGATGAAAATATCGATGAAAATATCGATGACAATAGAGGGACAATGTGTGCATGTGCAATAAATAGGTGCTATACGTGCTTGATGACAATTGGATGAGATGAGAACAATTGAGGGACATTGATGAACATGTTTGACATTTCAGAACTTGATGGATATTTGTTGATGTCGATATTCTGTGTTCTTGTGCATTATGTGTGTTCTAGCTATGGTATAATTGTGCAATGGATACATGTGGGTCTAGGTTACGCTACGAGCCAACCTAAATTGAGTACTTGTGCCTTTTAAGGACTTACTGTAAGTGTGTTCCATGCTCATTATCTTTGTTCATATTGTAAATGGCTTTGGCATTAGATCCTTGTCATTTGCTCCTACGAACTCACCAACCTAGTGTTGACTTTGTTTAGTATACTTTTCAGGTATTCAGGGGAATCCAAGATGTGTCAGTTGATTGATGTTATGCTAGAGTTTGGGCTTGGACTTACATGGATCCAGGATTCATTTGCCCGTATTTTCTTTGCATTATGTATTATGTACTTATTGTTGATGTTGCATTCACCGAATCCCCTTTATTTCATATAGTTCATGTTCTACGATAATCTCATGCTTACACTATAACTTTTCGGTGCATTTCGAGCCTAACTCGGAGTGTTACACTACAACTTTCTCCTAATGATGTCATATTAGTATCATTTTTGAAAATTAAATAAAATGAAATTAGTAACTCCTAAATCCTAATCTCTATCTCTATTATAAATAAAAGAGAATTATTTACAAAATGTATTTTTAGAAAAAAGTTGATGTGGTAAATTAGGAATATTCTATACACCTTATTTTTAAAAGAGGTTAGATGTCATATTACAAAAAATATATTTTTTTGATTTAACATTTCTTTTTTTTTTCTTTCTAATTTTACCATTCAACGTTTATGTATTATTTTCTTTTTCGTATTTTTGACTCGCATCATCACAATTCGCAAGTATGGTTCTTTTATAAGTAATTGCACATTGCATCGTAACATTGTCGACTCTCTGTTTTTTTGAAAACCACTTTTATATGTGTATTAAATTAAGTACCTAAAAGTTTCAGATATACAATATGTAGCGGCTTTTTAAATCTTTGAAACGATTGTTATGTTCAAAGTTTTTATTAAATTCGATAATATTAACACCAAAGTTTACCTATTACAAATATTTTATCTTGTATTTATTATAAAAACATGGTTTTAACTATCCGGATTGAATCCGGATTGATTAGCTAGTTAAAATTTAAAACTAACTTTAGGGTTGTATGTCAAATTTGAAAGAGACAAAATCTAAAAATAAAATGTCAACGAAAAAGAAGAAAAAAACATAAATACGAGATTGAGAAATTTGACAAAAAAAACCTCCTCCAAAATAAGAAAAAAGCCAAACCACTCCACCAAACTTAGATATTTATTTATATTTAATTTAATTTCTATATTATTAATATTAAAAGGTGATATAAAGACAAAAAAGACTGTTCACACAAATCATTCACTCCACAGATTTTTTTTTTACTCAAAATTTTAATGAAAGCAACCTATTTATCTTTCATCTTTTATAATAATTTCATTTTTAAAAAGTTCTTAATAAAGATAATATCGTTAATTACATTGTTAGTCGCCTGTTAAGTGTCACATCATTAAAAGGTCCACACGGACCTGCTGAGGGGGATTTTTTTTTTAATTTAAAATTAACCAAATTCAAACTAAAAAAACATTACTTAAAAAGCCACCATTCACTAATGCTTACAAAACAAGAAATAGGTCTAAAGTAAATTCATGATCGACCACCTACAGGTTGGTACATATTCGCCTACAAAGGAAAAGAGTTTACATGGTATGTATGTCTTACACATTACGAGGCTTCGTAACCGTTACCGTCGTCACTTAAACACCCCGTCGTTGTTCCACAGACCGAGAAATTCACCAAAAGTTGGATTTATGCACTTCAACACTAGATCATTGCTTTGGTGACTTAAAAATCCAATACAAGTGAACCTATGCTAGATAGCTAGAGTGTACATGTTTATATCAAACGAGGGTATGGATATTTAATCTTGAATATCCACCACTTTGGTCACTTTAATTCCTAACGGTACCCTAGATCTACAATCCTAACAAGTGAATAATAAAATCCAAACCTGGGATATAAAACCCAAGATTGAGATAATTCAATATTTGATTTCATTTTTTAATGCAACTAAACAAGAGAAGTCTTCATCCCTTTTCCATCCATTCCATTCAATCCTATTAAATACCTCAGGGTTAGGTGTTAAAGATATTAAAAGATGAGTACAAAGTTGTTAGATGTCTAATCTTAAATAAAAATCTTCCCGAATGAAACTTTTTAATCAATTAAAAACTCGAAATAAACTTATTAATTTATTCTAAAAAATAAATAAATCAGATGTACGTGAAGAGTTTCACATCAAAATTTAAATATGAGATAAATCTCACATTTATTTTTTATCATACATATATGTATATACATATATAGAAGGGGGGTAAATTAAGAACTACCAAAAAAAAAAGAACCCAGGAACTAACAACATCCCTTGGATCAAAAAGTTTGGACGACTGAGATTAGATCAAAATTTTCCCCCGTCTCTAATTAAAAGAGTATCTTAGTAATTTCCCCACCCCCATCAAACACACCTCTCTCGTCTCCTCACCCCTTATTTCCTCCGCCCCTCTTTCTCAAAGCTAATGGAAATTTCTGTAAGCTTCCTTTGCAGCCTCCATTATCAGAGGATGAAGTTGATCAAGGTGTTAATCTTCTTGCCACTACTTGTGCATCGGGTGACTCGTCTGTAGAGGTAAATCTTTTATCACCTTCACATGTGTAATTTATGACCTACATAGGTGTAGCACTGTCATACAAATGTTAAAGTGTTACCTTCCCATGTGTAGCAACTCCACACGTGTAGGATCATTCTTTTTATTACATTCTTAATACTTTATGTTTCTGTTACATTTCAGGAAATCTATTCAAAGGTTCAGGAAATTGTTCTTCAGCTTGATTCTACATTGAATAAGGGGGTCTCATTGTTTCCTGATAATGTGAAGCTTTTAAGTTTGAAGGATAAGTTTGAAGAATTTTTAAGACACTCAAACACTGAAATCCCAACCGCTGATGATCAAAGATTCAATGAGTGTGTCCAAGATCCATGTGATTATGCTGATGGTGGTGATGTTGAATGTAATGAAGAGGGTTGTAATGATCAAAAGTCTGATGGTTTTTGTGAGAATACTAAGAATACTGATGATGATGTTTTTGATAACCAAAAAGATGTTCCTGATGGTACCAATTTCGAGAAGTCAACAGAAAATGAAGATAAACAACATTTTGCCAGTTCTGCGGGTGAAGGTGATGGTTTAAATGGAGACGAGTGGTTGAATGATCCCGCTCTTAATACGGTTCTTGATAACATTGATAAAAGTGCGCCTAAAACCAAACTAGGCCGTTGTGCTACAGATTATGCTCCGAGTTTTTCTCTTCATCTGTCTTAGGATTTCATTACTCCTTCCCCAAAACCTAGTAATCGCATTGTCACTCGTTTTTCCCCGCCATCTGTTTCTGCTAATTTTGCTTTGTCGAAAAAGGATGATGTTGATCCAAAAAATGCGAAGTTAGAGGATGTTAAGAAGCGGAGGGAGAAACCTTCAAAGGGTAATGATGATGCAAAGAATGCGAAGTTAGAGGATGCTAAGAAACGGATGTTAAAACCTTCAAAATACTTTCGTTCTCCGTATAAGGGTATGGTTACTGATGTCACTACGTCCCTTGAGCAATTTGAGTTTGAACTTTCTGGCAGTTTCTTTGTTCTTCAAGGTGAAGCCATGTAAGTTTATTCTTTTGCACGTGTGTAGTTTTATCGTTTCATTTTACAGTTTTATGTTTTTATATTTATTCACATGTTTTCAGTTTATTATGTTTTTGTTGTTTATTCTTGTTAGGGAGTTTGTATTTGATACAAAAACTGGCCATTGTTTAACCCGTGCCCATTTGGAAAGTTTGACACCTGGAGTTCCTGTGCATGCTTCTGTTATTGATGTTTGGAGTCTCATACTTCTTGAAGAACAAAAGGTCAATGGAGGAATACCCACTAGATTGTTTTTGTATTCCACAACAATTGTAAGCTGTTTGTTAAAATTAATTTATGTTTTTTTTTACTTTTTCTTTTTACACCTTTTAAGGTACTAAACTAGTTTTTTAAACCAGACATCTAATATGTGGGACGGAACGTTGACTGTTGAAAAAGCATTCGAGATTTTTGAATCGAATATGCAGTTGGTATTGCGTCGTAATACTGAGTTCATGGACATGAAGAATTTTGAAACTGTAAGTACTTCTGTGGTTTCTGGTTTTTAGCAATACCTCCTTTGATTTTCAGATGTGTATGATAACTGCTCAGCATACGTTATATTGAATATGCAGGTTTTTTTTCCCGATTCTTGCATTTGAGCACTACTACCTCATTGTCTTTAATCTTGCAAGGGCTGCCTTCACCATAATTGATAATAGTGCTTCGTGTGATGAATATGATGTGAAATACAAACAAGTCTGTGATGTTGTCGTAAGTATCGATTTTTGTGCATCTTTAGTCTTACAATGCCAAGTTTGATTTCTTACATAGTACTTGTCGCTTTTTGTTTCAGCATGACCTATTTGTTTGTCATTTGAGAAGATATGGTCATCCCAAAGCAGACAGTATCAAGAAGGTCAAGCATAATATAATGAAGATGAAGTGGAGGACCAAACACAACATTTCAGACTTTGGGGTGTTTTTGATGTGTCATATGGACACATACGTTGGCCAAGCACGTGAAGACTGGGACATTGGATTTAAGAGGGAGCGTGCAAGTGGTGACGTTACTCAGAAAATTCAGCTTTTTAACCTAAGGGCGAAATACTGCACCAAGATTTTGTGCCATTCAGAGAACATTCTCAAACATAAATTTGATGAATATTTAAAGGTGTTCAAGGAGTCGTATCATGTTCCTACGGGCAAGGAGGCGATTCGTAATGTTGTTGCCTCTAATATGCATTTTGATCCTTTTTAGCTGGTGAACTTGGTTGTTTAATACTTTTTGGTACTGTTAGACTTTGATTTTAATCTTGTTATTTTGATGTTTTAGCTTGGGACGTAGGATTGTTCGACATCTTTTTGTCGTTTATTGTGCTACGTGTTAATGAAGCTATCTTTGAACATGTGTTTAATGCTGAAACTTATGATTTGCACTCTGTATCTTTGATGAATTCAGATTTAATTTCCTTTGCAGAACTGTCTTTTTTACTTCCATTATACATCTTACCCATGGGCAGGTCGTACTTACCCATGGACAAGTCGTACTTACCCATGGGCAGGAGGTTGTACTTACCCATGGGTATGATATACAACTCACCAGTTACAGGTCTTTCTACACATTTGTAGGTTATACTTACCCATGTGTAATTTATAAATATACCAGTTCTTAAGTATGTGTACGACATTATTTTTGAACATTCCCATACCACATTTCGGGTTTCAAGGTCGAGGGTTAGCCTCGGGCTTCAAACCCTAAACGCTAGAGTGGGAACCCTCATCCATTTTAGGTTTTTTAGGATTTAGCATTTTAGGGTTTTAGAATGCGTCATTCCCGGCTAACCCTCGACCTTCAAACCCTAAACCCTAGAGTGGGAACCCTCATCCATTTTAGGTTTTTCAGGATTTAGCATTTAGGGTTTAGCATTTTAGGGTTTTAGAATGCGTCATTCCCCTACCACATCCCGCTCAAGAGTTTAGGGTTTGAAGGTCGAGGGTTAGCCGATAGGCTAACCCTTTGGCTTCAAACCCTAAACCCTAGAGTGGGAACCCTCATTCGTTTTAGGTTTTTTAGGATTTAGCATTTAGGTTTTATCATTTTAGGGTTTTAGAATTCGTCATTTCCCTGCCACATCCCGCTCTAGGGTTTAGAATTCGTCATTTCCCTGCCACATCCTGCCACATCCTGCATAAGAAAATGGTTAGCCTACCTACACGTGTGAAGCTTGTGCTTTTTTTAAGAGGTCCAGGCTGTATAATATCGTCCTACACATGTGAAGAATGTCACATTTTTCCATTTTGTACCTTCATAGGCAGCTCCCGAGTGATGTGCCACATGCACAGTCGGTGCCTTGATTCCGTTAAGACGAGTGCAACGGCCTTCTTCATTGCTGCATCTTGATCTGTGACGACCATCATTGGTTGGCTTCCAAATGTATCCAAAAACGCTTTCAACAACCACACATAAGAATCTGTTGTTTCATCCCTAAGCATACCAGCTCTGATAGACACAGTCTTCTTATGGTTGTCTATCCCAGTGAATGGGACAAACATAATGTTGTACCTGAAATCGCACATTATGGTTGTTATTTTACCCCCTGTGTAGGATACGAATAAACGACACCTTCACACGTGTAAATACAATAATATGATTTCAAAAAAAAAAAATATTACATTATGGCTGTTATTTTACCCCTGTGTAGGACTGTAGGATACGAATAAACGACACTTTTACACGTGTAAATACAATAATATGACTCCGAATAAAAAGATCATACACTTGCCTGTTTGTCCTGTAAGTAGCATCGAATGAATGATATCTCCAAATTCTTTGAAATTTTCTTTTGCTGTCTCATCGGCCCAAAACATACACTCCAACTCACTGTTATCTTTTACCTTGTATTCAAAGGTAAAATTTGGGACATGCTTTCGTCTGTTTTCCATTCTATTTACCAACATCTACGCGTCACTTGAGCTTATAAAACAATTGATTTTGTTCTTGTAGTTCTTGAAGTCGTTCACTGTGCCGTGTGTGTTCTTGTAAGAACCTAGCATATTGCTGTAGATATGATGAGCTCTTGTCGCTCCTATATTCGAAGTTGAAACCTTATTAATAAACGCCATTTCAGAGATTCCCAATTTCCTTTGTCTTCTCGACAAGTGTCTATGCTTTACCGAATTCAGCTGATGATTGTGTTTTTCCTCAAACTCGTCTAATATGTACGATTGTCGGCCTTCGATCAGCTTGAATATGACATGTGCTTCACATCCTGTCACTTGTAGTGACGAAATACGTACTCTTTTGCCACTGTTTTCGTGATTAAGTGTATCTATGCTTACACCTTGTGGTTTCCCTTCTTTATTACACAAAATGTACTTCAATCTAACCACTCCACTGTTTGTTTTTTTCTGAGTGGATAGCCTAGTGTCAAAACCCGCTTGGTACGCATATCTCTCATACATTTCAATGCAATCATCTATTGTATCAAAAACTTGACCCTTAACTGGTCTTACATCTTCCTCTACTTCTGGTATCCAACATATTTCACCTTCATCTGTTTCTATCATCCTACTGTTATACCAGCTACTACATGGCTTGTTAACCGAACCTGCACGACACACAACATTTAGATATGCACATGTTCTACGTTTGTGTAGGACAGACCTTTCTAGTGATATTTTCAGCTTTAGGACTAAAACGATCATATGTAGCTACACATTTGTAAACGACTAATCATATCTAAAACATGCTAACACAAAAGGTGTCCTACTCTTGTGTAGGATGAACTTTTTATATCGATATTTTGGAGCTTCAAAACTAATACATATTTATCTACCTACACCTGTGTAAAACAGGTAATCATGTGAAGTTCAACTCATATAACAAAGTCAAAACACATCTTACACCTGTCTAGAATCAACATACATTGATTAACATTTCAACCTCATATCTGTTAACTACCTACACCTGTCCTACACCTGTGTAAAACAGGTAATCATGTGAAGTTCAACTCATATAACAAAGTCAAAACATATCTTACACCTGTGTAGAATCAACATACATTGATTAACATTTTAACTTAATATCTGTTAACTAAAACACATCCTACACATGAGTAGACGACTAATACAACTTGGATTTGCATACATACATCTGTTACACGTGTGTAGGATCAACATACATTCAATTTCTAAGCTGAAACTTTGAAAATACGCATACATACATCTGCTACACACGTGTAGGATCAACATACATTCAATTTTAAGCTGAAAATTTGAAAACTTATTCGATTCAGCTTCAAAGAGGTTACTGAACACACTATCTTCTTCATGAATCGTTGAATTGACTTCGTAATCATTCATGGTTGAATCCTCTTCCATATTCACCTGTGTAATTAAAAAATTTCATATTAAAAAAGTTATAAATAAAAAAAACTACTGCAATTGATGATAATCGAATTGATGATTACTTAACTGTTATAGTTTGATCGGAAATTGGATCTGAATTTCACAAAAACCGGAATATGAATTTTTGATTGAATTTATGAATTTTTTTTTTTATAGAAATTGAGATCTGAAATCGAATCTAATCGGAACTAATGGAGGTTTGATCGCGATTTCATTTAGGATTGATCGGATTATATGAAGATCTGATCGGAATTTTGTTGAGAGCAGAAGGTGGGAAGGTGTGTGTTTTTACACACACTTAAGAATGTGAATGAGGAGAATTAACACGTTATATACTCGTAATTACATGTTAAATGACTAGAATACCCTTGCTGATTAAAATTTGATCTTGATAAATGGATGGCTAGGATTGGTTCTTGGGTTTTTTTTTTTAAGGGTTATTGAAATAACCCACCCCTACATATATATATATAGGGGGACACTCAAATAAGAACAATCTTAAAATAAGAACGGTGAGAACACTTAAAAATAACATTTTGATGCATTAAAAGTCCATAAAACCAACATAGTGCATAACTAATTATCATTATTTAAGTGTATAACAACACATTGGCCAGTCAAAATCAAGAAAATCATGTTTTTTGTTTTGTGCATCCATTTTCGATGCATATTCTTCAAAATGATGCATCCACCAAAAAAACGTGATTTTTTCGATTTTGACGGATCAATGTGTTGTTAAACACTTAAATAATGATAATTAGTTACGCACTATGTTAGTTTTATGGACTTTTAATGCATCAAAATGATGTGTTTTAAGTGTTCTCACCGTTCTTATTTTAATACTATTCTCACCGGAGTGTTACCCCATATATATATATATATATGTATGTTTGTAAGGATTGAGTATTGTAGAACAAGTATTAAAGTAAAACAAATAAGATAAGATCTTGACCCTTAGATCATGGTTAAATTGATGCACAGAGATTCACAAAGCAATTAATGCACGATGATTTTTCATGATGTACGGTGATTTTCGGTGAAGCTAAACCTATTGTTTTATTTGTTTTACTTTAATACTTGTTTTATTTTACCTAACACACATATATATATATATATATGGGGGATGGTAATATATGGCTGTCGGGTATCCAAGCTTAGGTTTGGAACACTCACATACTAATTTTTTAAACCATAAATATCATGGGGCCAAGCATTTATTCATTAAACAAGAAATAATATAATATTGGTATGTGAGGGGTTCCACACCTAAGCTTAGGTGCCTGTCAGCCTTATATTCCCTTTTCCCTATATATATATGTTATATATATATATATATTGTTAGATCAGGGATTCGCTGAGGGACTCAGCGAGCGGGTCATTCAGCGAGCTGTCAGCGAGCTCATATATCTGCAAGCATAATTTATCTTCAAAGTCTAAAGGATATGTTCAATGACTCACCATCTAGTATTTGTAAGTCAAATATGAGCGGGAATTTGAAGATTAGAAGAATGGTCCCAAGGACACGTGTCGAAAGATCAAAATGAAGACATGTCACCTTGTACTACTTCGGTGCAGTGAAGTTTCTCTTTCATACTGTTTCTGGAAACAAACAAGATGAAGGAAAGAGAGCTCTGCAGATCTGAATGATCCACCAATAGATAGTTAACAACCTTCATGTGTCAACATCTACTAGGGTAGTCATGTGATTCCTTATCTGCCTATAAAAGGAATCACTTGACCTAGCCACCATACCTGTTGGTGTGTTCCACAGTTTTACTTTATTTTCTCTAAGTAATTTGTTAAGTTTTTGTGTGTTCAAAAACTTAACGTATTTTTCTGTTTATTGTTCATTGTTGTAGTTATCAAACAACCATCCATGTTTTCATCGTTTAGTTGAAATACATATAACTAAACAAAGTTCTTACTTCTCATCTCTGTTCTTGTTATTTCGTTTTTATATTACAAGTTTGTTAATTAAAACACAAGCAGTGCATTCGTGGACCATCAAGTGGTATCAGAGCAACCGTTCCTAAATTATTGGAACAAGATCTGTTTGCCTCTTGTGTTTACATTATTTTCTTTCTTTTCTTCACATTAAATCTAAATTTTTTTTTTCTGTTTTTAAAAGATGTCGTCCGTACCCACTCTTGTTAACACGCGTGACTTTGGTTACGTTTCTATTCCTCCAAAATTTGAGCCAAAGGACTTTGGCTCATGGAAGGAACGAATGTTACTACACATAGTGGGTGTAGAACCATATCTTATGACCATTCTAAATGAAGGTCCTTACATTCCCACATATGTTCAAAGGACACCAGGTGTTGTAACAGATCTAGTTAAGCCTGAAGTCCAGTGGACTGAAGAAGAGCGAAAGCTCGTCAATCTTGACTCAAGACTGAAAAACATGATCATCACCACCCTTCCCACTGAGGTGATGAAACTAGTCATTAAATTCCCCACTTCAAAAGAAGTTTGGGAAAGACTAGTAAGCACTTATGAAGGGTCAGCTGACTTGATTAATACCAAGAAAATTGACCTCAAACGTGCTTATGAAAATTTCTTTTCTCTTCCCGATGAAAGTCTCGAGGGCACATATAGCCGATTTAAAGGGTTGCTCAATGACATGACAAACGTTGGCATTACCCATGACAATTTTGAGGTATGCCATAAGTTCATCGATTCTCTTCCTCTCAAATGGCAGAATCTTAGACAAATCCTCCGTACCACCAAAAAGATTCAAGAACTGGATCTTGAGGAGTTGTTTGGCACTCTTCAATTTGAAGAGAAAGCCTTGGCTCAAAACATTAGAGCCTCTGCAGAATCTAGGAGACATGCTGGCTCCTCTTCTGCAACCAGCACTTCTGCAAACCCCTTAACTGACCCTCTTGTTCTCATCTCTTCTGAGCCCATCTATCCCAATGATGGTGCCAGCACCTCTTCTCTTCCAGCTTCCTTTCAAGCTCTTGTTGAAGAGCTTGATGCTGAAGAGAAACAAGAAATGTTCAGTGATTTTGTTGAATTTGCCTTAATCGCTGGAAAGAAGTACTCCAGGAAATGGAACAACCGTAAGTTGGTTGCTCCATATAAGCCTCCTGTGGATAAATCACAGGAAGAATGCTGGAAATGTGGTAGAAAAGGCCACAATCAAAAGGAGTGCAGGGTTTCTATCCCAACTCCTGCTACTCCAAAATCTAACTCATCTAAATCTGCTGATGATTACAGGAACAAGTACTGATTTAGATGACTCTGATGATGAGGAGTATGTTGACGCCATGTGTCTCATGGCTCTGGCTGATAGTGATGCGCTGACAAAAGACCAAGTGTCAACAAGTCAGTGGGTCAACGTCACTGTCAAAAAGGTACATACTCTTCTTTCAACTGCTGATGAGGACAAAACCAAAATTCTTGAATCCTTGTCATGTGATCTTCAGTTCGTAGAAACTCTGCGTGCTGAAGCTCACTCGAAACTCCTTTCAGTAAGTTCTAAATTGAGTGAAAAATCTGATAAACTCAACAGACTAAAGAATGTTCATGTTGAACTTCAGTCACATGAGTTGCTGACTCAAAAACTTCAGCTTGAAAATGAAAAACTCAAGCTTGAAGTTCTAAACCTCAAGAAGATTGTGACCTCTTGGTCAAAAGCTTCTAAGTTTCATCATCAATGTCTTAATGAACAAGTCCCTGCACAAGTTCAGGCAGTGATAGGTGGAGATTTTGAATCTGCTGCCTATATCGCTGACATGTTTAAAGATGATGTGAAACCTGAAATCTCAATTCCTCCTTCTGGTATTACTTCTCCCGAGGAAATGAAAAAGTGGTATTTCGTTAAAGGAAATGATTACCACACTGAAATGGACGCTGGATCCTCCACATCTCTCTCCAGCGACCCTTCAAATTCTTCTGAAGCTAAAGTAGTTAGCTCATCCTCATCCTCAAATAACATATTTTCCCATTTGCCTATTGTTGGCATGATGCCACACGAAGGCAAAATTCAATATTCTCCAAATGAAACATTTCATGGAGACATTTCAAGTGATGGGTACAAGTCCATCGCTCCTCAGCCCCTTACTTTGAATAAGTCTGAGACTTTCAAAAGAAGTAACGTTGCTGCTCCATATGACTATAGCACGCCTCAGCGAGCTGATCATACTAAACAGCAACCTCAGTCTATCTCATCAAATTCTTTTCCTTCTAAAATCTTAAGTGCTGATGAATCTCAGCATGAACGCCTCATGGAGAGACGTGTAAGGTTTGGAGATGTTAGGTTTCATGATGAAGGCTCATCTCAAGCCAAACCGGTTGTCCGTCAGCGGGCCTCTCATTCTTCTCCACCTCGTTCAATTCTGAGACACCCAACTCCTCAAAGAGGTAGTGTGCCTCAGTCGGTCAACAGACCAACCACTCCTCAGCGAGGAAACATTCCCCAACAACAAATGAGGAATACAACTCCTCAGCGAGGAAACATTTCTCAGAAACGACTAAGGAGTGTTACTCCTCAGTGAGGAAATGGTTCCCAGCACCAAGCAAGGAGTGTGACTCCACAAAGGGGACACTTGCCACATCAGCAAGTGAGATCCTCCACTCCAAATAAAAGATAGTTGTCTTCCCAGCAGACACAATCTTCTATTCCTGTTGTGGAATATCTTCCTCATAGGCAAGGGAGGTCTTCCACTCCAAATCGATCTTCTAGATCCACCACTCCCAATAGGGTTCTTCAATCCAGGACTTCCTCGTCTCCATCTGATCTAAAACAAGCTTGGAGTGTGTTAAGAGGCTCACAAGTGGCCTCCTCTTCCACTCCTCGTCTAGATGACCCCACTGGCAAATCTCTCTTGGGTCCACCTCCTCTCTCAAAGAATTCTCGCAAGCTAAAATCAAAGCCTAAGTCCAAGGCAAAGACTAAGGCTTCAACCTCTTCAGACCCTAAAATTGTTGAACTTGCTCAACAGGTCAATGACTTGTCTTCTCAACTTAAGGAATTCCTTCTTAGCAATCAACAAAGCAACTCCTCAAACAGGAAATGCTATATTTGTAGCATGAGAGGACATATTGCTACAGATTGCTGTAACTCAAGAGATGCCCCTAAAGTTGTTGTGTAATCAAATGCTCGCACTTCAGCCTGTGTCTCTCTAACCAACCCTGCCTCTTCTTCCATGATTAGTGAGAATCCTTCAAATGAATCTCTCTTCATTGACACTGGGTCTGCGGGGACTCATCAATCTAATCTTGCCAACTATATTGCCTCTCAACGCATTGAGATTCCTCATTCTCAGAATGTCATCTCCAATTCGTGGGGACGACCTGCAATGCTGGTTGAGTTCAGTGCTCCCAACGTTGTTAGCAACTCAGTGGTGCTTCTAGAAAGTGAGAATAACATGATGCCCACTGATGAGAATGACAGAACTCATACGCTTCCTGACTTAGGAAACCACTTCACTCTTGAGGAAACTTTCTCCACTGAGTCTTCCTCCACCACTGATGCACCCATCATTACTTCTACTGACATTCCTGTCAGTGAGTCTGAAAGTGGACCAAACTAAAACCTTTTGTCTTATCCTTGCAGGGTTCACTGGAAAAGGTGTGTGGTATTTGGACAGTGGATGTTCAAAACACATGACTGGCTCAAAGACCTTGCTGGATAACTATGTAGAGGCTGCTGGCCCTACTGTAGTGTTTGGTGATAATTCTACCGGACAAACTGAAGGTTATGGTCTCCTCTCAAATGGGTTAATCAAATTCTCCAAAGTTGCCTATGTGAATGGATTAAAACATAATCTTATAAGCATTAGTCAACTTTGTGACGCTGACTACAAAGTCATTCTTGATAAACATCAAGGGACTGTTGTAAATATCAACAAGGAAGTCGTATTGGTCGCTCCAAGAAAACGAGATGTATAACTCGTTGACTTCACTCCTATCAAAACTGATAGTGAGACTTGTTTCTTTGCCAAGTCAGCTGCTGAACTAAATTGGTTATGGCACAAGCGTATGTCGCATGTGAGCTTTAAAACCATAAATTCATTAGCTAAGAAAAGCTTGGTTCATGGTCTTCTTCATCTCTCCTTTGAAAAAGACAAACTTTGTAGTGCTTGTGAAAAAGGTAAAGGATATAGAGCTTCCTTTAAAACCAAGCAAGCCAACTCTGTCAAAGGATGCTTTCATCTCCTTCACATGGATCTTTTTGGTCCAGTAAATGTCCAAAGTTTAAGAGGTAGCAAACACACCTTAGTTATCGTGGATGAATATTCACGATACACTTGGACTATCTTCCTTCACTCCAAGAGTGATGCGGCCAAAGAGATTATAAATTTTATTAAGAAAATGGAAAATCTCAACGGCATAAGAGTTAAAGAACTCAAAAGTGATCATGGAACTGAGTTTCGAAATCACACTCTTAAATCTTTTTGTGATGATCAAGGGATCTCACAAAATTTCTTATCTGTCAGAACTCATGAGCAAAATGCTGTCGCTGAGAGAAGGAATAGAACCCTTATCGAGGCTACTAGAACAATGCTCAGTGAGTCCTCCCTCCCAAACAAATTTTGGGCTGAGGCTGTTAACACAGCTTGTCACACCCAGAATCGCTGTCTTATTGTCAAAAGATGTAATAAGACAGCTTATGAAGTCTTAAGAGGTAAGAAACCTCAAGTCAAATACTTTCATGTGTTTGGATGCCCTGTATTCATCTTGAATAATAGGGATCACCTAGGTAAGTTTGATCCCAAAGTGGATGATCGCTATTTTGTAGGATACTCATCCATAAGCAAGGCATTTAGGGTATTTAATGTTCGTCTTCAAAAAGTGAATGAATCCATTCATGTAACTTTTGATGAAAGTTCATCTGCTTTAAAAGACATATAATCCTCCTCATATGAAAAAGTCTTCAGTGAGTTCACTAATCCCTCCAATGAGGAAGCTGACTCATTTTCCGATGCACCTTGTACCTTACCTGAATGTCTTCAACAGACATCTCATGATTCATTAGTGTGTACTGATGAGGAACAAGTTGTCGCTCATGTTTACTCAATTGAGCCAGTTGAACCTATTCTGAGATCCATCCAGGCCTCCTCAGCCAACGATAGATCGTTGACTAAGGATGTTCATGCTGATGATCTCGCTTATGATGAGTTTCATGATGCCTCAGCAAATGCTGAGGATATGGAGTCTGCTGACGACTCCAACATCAAGGATAACTCAACTCAGTCATATAACTCAACTGATCATCCTGTCACTGAACCCACTATCACTATTGACCTTTCTTCATATAATCCTCTTCCTTCTGTTCACATCTCCCCATCTTCTGCTGATACTCAACTAGGTTCTTCAAGTGTTCTTTCACTTAGGTGGACAGCCAGTCACCCCGCTCACCAAGTCATTGGTGATCCTCAGCAGGGTATTGTCACTCGATCAGCGACAAGAAACACATGTCTCTATGTAAACTTCTTGTCAATGATCACTCCCAAAAATATTGGTGAGGCAATGGCTGATCTCTCTTGGGTTGCTGCCATGCAGGAAGAACTCACTCAATTTCAACGACAGCACGTCTGATTTTTAGTTCCTTTACCACATGGTAAGGAACCTATTGGTACCTGTTAGAAAACGTGTTTCAGCACGTTCCCGGATCGATTAACACGAGATCTATACAATCATAGATGTGCGGAATCCGTCTATGATCGTCTTTAGGGTTAATTAAAGATTATCATGATAAACACACACGAAGATAATAAGAACAGGAGATAAACACAAAAATACTATCATTAATCATATGATTACAAGGTGAATCCGTAATCGTGATAGTTTGAGCGGTATCTCGAGGTATAGATCTCTACCTCCAGAACCTAGTGAATGACTCTATGTTGCAACTAAATCATCAACCTAAATTCTTGACCTAAGACTTATATTTATAGGCTGAACAAACTATAATCAACACGATTTCCTCAACCGAATTCACATCAACAATGGCGTTTGGTTAGTGTGTGTGTTCTTGGTGTTTGTTTGTGTTTTGAGAGAGAATTGGGATTAAGAGTGTGATATTCAGGTGTGTTGTATGAATAATGAGTTGTTAATGTGTCAAGTTGTTATAATTTCTAAGGAATTGAGGGCTATTTATAGTCTAAACTATCTAACTATGCTAATTAACACTATTAGCCCCTCAACCTTAGAAATTATCAACTCATGACTTAACAACAAGTAAGTCCATAACTTAAATTACAATGTATCACTATTTTTGGATTTATAACATTCTCCCCCTTAGTGATATATTGTAAGGTCTGAAGTACGTGTTGATTTGTCTTGTAGGAAAGAATTTGATGAACCCGGTGATGAAGACAATTGGTGTGTGAAAAACAAGTCTTCAAAGCTTTCTCATTGTCTTTGGAGAACTTGATTCAATCTTGGTCTTTGGACTTCTTGAGGTTAAATCATCTGTTGTTTCTCAATGTTCTTTGCGAACAGAGAATGATGAGTGTGTGTATTAAATCTTCGAGGATTGTTGAATCATGAATCAGAGTTGTCTTTTGAGGTGCGGAAGGTATGAATTTGTTTTGAATTCTTCAATCTTCGAATCTTGAAGTCATTTCTTTGAAATCTTAGAATGAATTTTCAGAAACATTTACTCTCCCCCTTGATGTGTGCAATGTAGATTTTGGTAAAGTGTTGTTGTATAACTTGAAGATCTTACTCTCCTTTGTCTTGAAACTTGAATCTTTTGTCCTTTGAAATATTGATCTTTGTCACATTGTCTTGTACACTTTTGAGAGTAAACATTTCAATGAGGTTTTGGAAATGAGTAATCACAGTCTCTTTGATTTTTGAAGTTGAATGATAGTATCTCTGAAAGCAATTGTAACAACCAAACACAACTTTTTCTCCTTGTCCTTATCAATCATTCTAATTTCTTCTCCTAATCAATAATCAATCATACTATTTTCTCCCCCTCATAATGACAAAGTTGGGAACCAATGTCATTATGCAAACATTGATTGATTTGAATATTTAGAAGAAATAATCATGACTAAAATTTAGACATTATGTATATGAAGATTTATCAACAAACAAAACATCAATCTAATCACATAATCCAACCCAATTGTTCCTATGGATGACTAAAATGTAAGATTGAAGTTGTTTGGATAACCGTTGTATCATGGTGTTGGTGTTTTCTATGTTCGGGTGATGAGAAAAGAAACCGGATAAGAATGATCCGTTTGCATTCAAAAATCGAAAGGATTAATGAAATGACCGAAGGAAATGTATACCATTTATCGAATTTCCTATGTATCATTGAGAAATGCACAAAGCAAACCTCTAACATAGTTTGGTCTTTTGGCTTTCCAACCTTAAGATTGCTTCAAAGAATGTAAATCATGGTCAGTGTCACCTAAGCGTTCGATAACCATGTTCTACCATCCTTAAAGACTTTTAAGAAAAAAAATCCAAGGTCACAATAGACTTCTTGTTAACTCAATAATTACACAAATGCAATTATGAGACCTACTTTCAAAGCTGGAAATGATGTTAGCAATGGTAGGATTTCCATTTGATCATCGTGAAATATCATCTAAGATATCACTACAAATGTTCCGGCTATATCACAAAGATAAGCATGTATATCACAAAGATATGACGCAAATGTGTCCTAAAGAATGAATAACGATCAAATTAATGATCAATTATGAAAGCTCTAGACACAAAGTGATCAAATGAAGTCGGGTACTGGAGCAGAGTGTCACCCTTTTTCAATATCAACGTCTTCCAAATGAAGAGTTAATAGAAATGAGAAAATCTCCGTGAGAAATAAAACAAGCATTTGTTAAGAAACACTTGAGTGGTTAGGTAAAGATGTGCATTGCTTCACTGGGTTCATGAAGGCTTCTTCAATACCGAGATATCAACAAATGACATCCGATAGAAATGTGTTTTACCCGGTGATTTTAGAGTTTGGAGAAGGGTGTCAATTCTTTTAACCCTTTTCTCACAACATATCACCTTAACCTCTTACTTTTCAACTTTACTCCCTCCAACTTAGTTGCACAAAATCATCATCTCAAAATACCCTCACTTTCTAATGAAAGAAGTGACTACTCCGGAGTTAGAATTCTTCGGTAATGATGAAATTCATGGAGTATATTTTTGAGAAAAACCTAGTCGCTCATGTGCAAACTAAACACCTCACTTCTTTTGAAGTAAATGTTTTGAAAAAGAATAAAAAAATCATCAAATGTGAAAGAAAATTTTAAAAACACATTTGAAGTTTGAAAGAGATTTGAAATCACAAACTCCCCCTAAATCTATGTAAAGATAGATCCAAAAGATTTTCATAGAAAATGTGGAGCAAAAAGAATTTGTGTGATATCAAAACAGATTTTATGAAAAATGAACTCAATCAATTGTTCAAGATAAGATAACTCAGGAGTACACAAAGGCGTTCAATCCTTTGTTTCTTATATCAACAATTGAGAGTTTTTGAAACAGATGTAACAAAATTGCAATCAACATCTTGTATTACACATATACATTCATATAAGACTACTTGGAAGTACACAAAGGCGTTCAATTCTGCGTTATCTTATATCAATTTATATGTATAACAACATGAATTAATTCCAACTTTGAAGCATAAATACTTTTTCTTTTTAAGACCGGGTTGCATACAGAGTATGTGCAAGCCATTTTGAAATAAATAACACAAATAAGCCTGGGTTATACACTGAGTGTGCATAAGCCACGAAATAATAAATACATCTTTTAAGCACGGGTTACATACAGAGTATATGTAAACCACTTCGAAATAAAAGAAAATTAAGAAAATCTTTTTGTTATTTTTCAATATTTTATATTTTTGTATTTGATTTTTGGTTTTTCAATTTTTATTTTTGAAAAATGAATCAAGAATTCCTTCCATGTTAAAGTGAATCAAGGATCAAGATTTAGCATACCAAGTTTAAAGATTAAGAAATTAAACCTCTTTTCGTCCAGTGGTTTTTTGAACAAATCAGCCAGTTGATGGTCAGTTCCCACGAAATAAAGTTCGATGTCACCTTTCTCAACATGATCTTTAAGAAAATGATATCTCACATCAATGTGCTTTGATCGTGAGTGGATGACTGAGTTGACAGAAATTGCGATGGCACTTTGAGAATCACAATAGATAGGGACACGATCATATTTCAGACCATAATCGGTAAGTTGTGTTTTCATCCATAACACTTGAGCACAGCAACTAGCAGCAGCCACATATTCAGCCTCCGCTGTTGACAGTGATACACAATTTTGCTTTTTGGATGACCAACTTACAATCTTATCCCCTAAGAATTGTAAAGTACCAGATGTGCTCTTGCGATCCAGCTTACAACCTGCATGATCTGCATCTGAATAGGCAGTTAAATTGAATCCAGTATCCCTTGGATACCAGAGACCAAGATTGGGTGTACCCTTCTGAATAACGAAAAATTCGTTTTACAGCTTGGTAATGTAAATCAGTTGGAGCGGCTTGATACCTAGCACACATACATGTTGCAAACATTATATCTGGGCGAGATGCTGTTAGATACAACAACGAACCAATCATGCTTCTATACTTCTTTTGGTCAAATGCTTTCCCATTTTTATCAGCATTTATGTTTGTACGAGCAGCCATTGGGGTTGAAATTGAAGAACAGTTAGTCATTTCAAACTTTTTCAACATATCTTTTATGTACTTACCTTGTGATATAAAAATACCAGTTGGTAATTCTTTGATTTGTAGACCCAAAAAGTAATTCATTTCCCCAATCATGCTCATTTCAAAATGATTGACCATTAGAGATGAAAAATTTCGGCAAAAAGTTTGACTGGTTGACCCAAAAATAATGTCATCAACATATATTTGGACAACTAAAACATGTTTACCTTGCTTACGAATAAACAGGGTAGGGTCAATTGTACCTTTGGTAAAGCCTCCTTTGAGTAAGAAAGTAGATAAGGAATCATACCATGCGCGAGGTGCCTGCTTCAAACCATAGAGAGCCTTGTCTAACCTGTAGACATGATTTGGCTTCTTAGGATCAACAAAACCTTCAGGTTGCTCCACGTAAACTTCTTCTTTGAGTTCTCCATTCAAGAATGCTGTCTTCACATCCATTTGAAATACTGTAAAGTTTCTGAATGCAGCATAAGCTAAGAAGATACGAATTGCCTCCATTCTTGCAACAGGAGCGAAAGTTTCGTCGAAATCCACACCAGGTTGTTGGCAGTAACCCTTTGCAACTAATCTGGCTTTGTTCCTTACCACAACTCCATTTTCATCCTTCTTGTTTTTGAAAATCCACTTGGTGCGAATTGGTTCTTCTTTCCTTGGATTTGGAACCAATCTCCATACCTTCAGCCTCTCAAACTGAGCTAATTCATCTTGCATTGCTTTAACCCACTCTGGATCACTAAGAGCTTCAGAGACTGTTTTGGGTTCAATGTTACTCAGTGAAAGTGCAACAAGACACTCATTGACTGTAGTACGGGTAGAAACACCAGCTTGTGGATCTCCGATGATTTGTTCTGTAGGATGATCTTTGCGTATACATGACCACTTGTGTTCATGAGGAAGAGGATCTTGTTGATGAAGGTCAACATTATCATCATTAAATCCAGAGTTCTGTTGAGCAATGGAATCATAGCTTGGAAGAACTCTTTCCTCAAAATTTGGATGATCAAAATCCAGTGGTACATACACATTTGGAGTATTTGATGGACTTGTTGTTTGGGTGAATTGAGAAGGTTGTTCTTGATCATTCTTTTGAGAATAAATATCACTTGAAGATGATTCTCCTTGCTCTATAGAACTTGAAGAGGATTCATGATTGTTGTCTGGAACTGATTCATTTGTTTGAATGGGGTTATTGTTTGGAATTTGTTCAATGATGACTTGAGGTTCCTTTTCTTGAATCGTTTTTGAATTGTAGAATTCTTCGAAAAGAATATCTAGCTCTTCACTTGTTGGAGTTGGATATTTCTTGAATTTTGAAGCTAAGGTAGACGTCCTTGAAGAAGCACTTAAAGTACTTGGATCACTAGTTGTTGGTAGTAAACTTTCATGTTCAAATATCATACCAGACATCTCGTCAAACCAAACATTCATGGTTTCTTGAATTGTGTTTGTTCGACGATTAAAGATGCGATATGCAATCGATGTCTTTGAGTAACCAACAAAGTAACCTTCGTCACCTTTCCTTTCAAACTTTCCAACATTTTCCCGATCATTCAAGGTATAACAAACACACCAAAAAATATGGAAGTAATTGATGTTGGGTTTGCGTTTGTTAATAACCTCATAAGGAGTCTTCTCATGACGCTGATTGATGATGGACCGATTTTGAGTATGACAAGCTGTGTCAACAGCTTCAACCCACATGTTTGATGGTAACTTGGAATAAGCAAGCATTGTTCTTGCTGCTTCCACCAGCGTACGGTTTCTCCTTTCAACAACACCATTTTGTTGCGGGGTACGAACAACAGAGAATTGGTGAGTAATGCCTTTTGATTTGCAAAATTCATTGAAGATGGCATTTTTGAACTCAGTACCATTATCTGAACGGATATAACGGACTGGAAGTTGAAGATTCACTTGAGTGGAAGTGATGAAATCGATCAAGATTTGAGTTGTTTCATCTTTTGAAGCAAGAAACTTGACCCAAGTGTATCTAGAATAATCATCAATGATAACCAGAATATATCTCTTCCTGTTTCTGCTTTGTACTTTCATAGGCCCACATAGATCCATGTGAAGCAAATGAAGAGGTGCCAAAGTGTGTGGAATTTTCTTTGGTTTATGAGAAGTTCTCTTGATCTTCCCAACTGCACAAGAGGGACAAACATGCTCACTTTCATATTTGTAATCAGGCAAACCTTCAACAAGTTGCTTGTTGACTAAAGCATTGATGGTTTGATAATTCAAGTGAGAAAGCCTTCTGTGCCACAACCAAGAATTTTTCAAAGTAGCTTTTGAAACAAGACAGATATTATCAGTTGGTTGGTTATCATCAAGATTAACTGTGAAAAGATTGTCTTCACGATCTCCGCATGGGATATCAACTCCTTCTAGAGTTTGGACTTTGCACAGAGATTGTCGAAAAAGTACTTGAAGATTGTTGTCACAGAACTGTCCAACACTTAACAAGTTATGACTCAGGCCTTCAACATAATGAACCTTTTTGATGACAATTCCGTTTCTTTCAATCTCTCCATAACCTAGAATTGGAGCAAAATTGTTGTTTCCGAAACGAACAGTTCCCATGAATCTTTCAACAAAATTCTTGAGCAATGATTTATTGCCAGTCATGTGTTTTGAACACCCGGAATCGAGTATCCATACACAGATGGTTATTTCCTGCAAACAAAAATTTAACCGACTTTAGGTACCCACTTAAAGACGGGTCCTTTGTGGTTAGTTAAAACAGGCAGGGGATATAACTTAGGAGATGCATACAAACATGCTTTCATGTCAACATACTTGTTTATAAGCACATTATCAATAAGCACATTTGGATTAAACAATCGAATAGTAACGCATGAATCAAAAGTGACATGTTTACCAACATTCAAACCATGCATATGAGAACAAGAATTATCATTGTTTACAACATCACAAGGCCTAGCCTTGGCACCATTAAAATTGTTTAACTCAGAGAACTTAAAAACTAAATTGTTTGACTCAACAAAAACATGCTTCTTCTTTCTACCATCTTTTCTTCTTCGCCTTTTCTTCTTTTTATCAACATTAGTGATCTTAGGTACTAATGACTTAGCTACCCATTTAGACTCACTAATCAAGCTCTTTTCACCTGTTGAATTGATATTAAGAAGATTAGAATGAGAGTTTTGAAGCACTTTTATCTTTTCAGACTCTTTTGGAGGTGCAAAAACTTCTTGTTTCTTAGGTTTATCATGAGAAAACCAGCCATATCTATCCCTATACCTAGTTGCACCATTTGAAGCATCCCTAGTTAGCAAAACTGAGCTAGACTTAGACACTTTAGAATTTGAACTAGAATGAGAGCTAGATGAAGAAACATTTGAATTGATTTTCAGAAGTTTCACTTTGTTGTATTTGATTTTGGGATTGGTCTCATCTTGTTTGGTTTTAACATGCTTTTCCGGGGTAGGACACTTTGTTTTTAACTTATTGATTCTTGGTTTGGTGACAGTCTTTGGTTCAGTCTTGATGGGTTTGGAAGTAATCCGTTTCTTTGAATAATATGAAGTTGGAGCTTTGAAAAACGATTTTGGAGATTCCTTTTTTGATTCAACTTTGATTTTGGTAGATTCAATCTTTTTCTCAGTTTCAGAATCAAAAACATATTCTCTCTCCATGAATTTATCAAAATCAGATTTGTTGAATGGTGAAACCGGAGAAAATTTTGAAAAATCAGGAGTTTTGTTTTCCAACTTCACACTATTGGTTGTCTCAGGGATAAAATTAACTTGAACTGACGCTTCTTTGGTTTCACAAGAAAATTGAGTAGAAGTATCAACACCTATACTAGCACAAGGCTTAGGGTGAACAACTAACTCTTCGGGAAACTCACAAGTGAAAAACCTAACGTAGTACCATATCAAAACTAAACTATGCGCAAGTTCGTCATTCGATAAATCAGATTGCACATAATCATCAGCTATGCCAGTAGCAGTATTTTGACATGAATACTTAAAAGAATCAGTCAAGGTTTGGGTGGAGGTAGAAATAGATGAAACATAAGCAGTCTAAGTTGAATGGTCTACTGAAAGACTAAAATCTGTTTGTGTAGAAACATTCACACAGACTTTCTTGATATCAACAACAATTGATTCATTCTTTGAATTTGGACTTTGAGACTTTAGTGTATTGATAAAATTTTGTTGAGATTCCACCTTTTGTTGCAAACCTTCTATTTGTTTTTCCAAAATAGTGGATGGAACATACACTTTAGTTGGTTTAGGTGGGAAAACGACAGATTCTTGGTTTTGAAAATTTGACGCAATCTCTTCTAATTCAAAAATTGAAGACTTTTTCATTTCGTAAGAAGTGTTGATGGCATCATAGTTAACCAAAAATTTATTGTTTTGAATTTTCTCAACTTCATCAGTCTCAAATTCATCATCCAATGGACGTATGAATTGTTGAACCATACCAAGTCTTAAAAACTTTTCATCATACAAGGGTTCGATTTTTTCTTTGGCTTTTTGCAATGGAGTGATATTCTCAAATCCCAACCCAAGAAGAAGTTCTGATCTATCAATCTTTGACTTATTGAAATAGGCAGTGAAATCCAAAAGAGAGTTTTGTTCAACTTTGTACAATTTTTCTTGATAGAAAAGTATATTCTTTTTATGTTCCTCAATTTGGCTTCCAAGATTTTCAATCTCAATGCCTTTTAAAAAACAGTTATGATTTAAATCAGAAACTTTTCTTTCAAGTTCAATTGTTTTTGGTGTAGCCTCTTGAAGCTTTTTATTCAGAATATCAACATCCATTTGTCTTGCATTTGCACGAAGCCATTCATTGGTCTTTTGAATTTCAAGATCTTGATTGGCCTTTTCAAGATCAAGAATGGTCTTTTCTAAATTATGACACTTTTCCAATAACTTAGAGTCAGGAGACGCATTCATTTCACATTCTTTGACCAACATTTTTTCTTTATAGTTTTTGAAATTCTTGTTTCATAGCATCATATTCAAAAAGAAGTTTAGAATTTTCTTCAAGAAGTTTTGTGTATTCCCTTTTTGAAAATACAATGCTATTTTTCAATTTCTTGTTTTTGTTGGCTAAAGAAGTGCAATGATTTTTCAGGTTTGATAAGGCAATTCTACAAGACTCTTTATCCTTAATTGATGAAAAAGTAGAGTCGAGATTTACCTCATCATCGGGATATTCCTCGTCAGTGTTATCAGCCTCCAGCATCTTATCTTTGCTCAACCTTGCCATGAAACATACATTGGCAGACAGATCTTCATCTTCATCATCAGTACGCAAGAGCCACTTGTCATCTTCAGCAATCAAGGCTTGACCAGCTTCAACTTGCTTTGCCAGAAGCGTCTTCTGCTTGTAGTATGCATAATCCTTTTTGCGAGGCAGTTTGCAATCCACAGCAAAATGACCAAGAAATCCACAGTTGTAACACTTTTTGTCATATGTCTTTTCTTTCTCCATGATGTGTTTCTCATTTTCAGCTTTCTTGTCTCTTTGCTTGGAGACAGTTGTTTCACCTTGTTCAAAACTCTTGTGATGATATTGTTCCTTCTTTGGAAATGCACTTGTTGATGAAGTTCAAAGATTGTTGTTAGTTGGCCTCGCTTTGAAATATTTCTTCTTGAAATGCTTGGTAACAGCGGCAAGAGCTTGGTAGAATTCATCAGGAACACCATCTCTTGGAGCCAAGTAATCTTCTCCTTCCTCATCAGATGAAGAAACAATAGTCATTTGTCTTTTAAGAGCCTCAGAAACCTTTCGTTCAACAACCAATGCCAAAGGATCAGTAGATACAACTTCTGGTACTTTGTTGAATGAATTTTTGCTTAGAACTTTGCTCTCATTCAACTTGAAAGATTCATAAAGAGTATGAATGGTGAATTTGGTCAGATCTTGATGTTGTTTGATTTGGGTTCCATATTCTTCCCATTCGGAACCAAGTGCTTTGATAAACTTGATGTTCAACTCAATCTCATCTTTCTTGACCTTGTTCTTTCTCAGTTCATTGATCACATTGCAAAATAGATAGTAGACGGACTCAAGAGATTCATTTGGAGATTTCTGAAAATTGTCAAATTCGGTTAAGACATTAGTCAGTCGAATTGTTGAAGTTACATCAGAACCTTCCATTTGTCTAGCAACTTCATCCCAAATCTCCTTTGCTGTGTCGTAAGAATCAACTGAGCCATAGATCTCATCAGGAAATGCTTGGTACAAGCATGACCTAGCTCTGTTGTCAGCAGCAGTACGATCTCTTTGTTCAGCATTTAAAAGATCAGGAGTCAAAATGGTATGGGTAGTAGGATGACGATGCATAGCAAGTCCATTGATGATTGAGTCCTTAAGCATGTGACCATTTGTCTGACGTTCAATGTAATCCATGAACCTTTTCTTCCAAAGTCCATAATTACCACGATAAAGAACTGGTGGTCTTGTATCAGTACCCAGAGACAATGCTTCACGAGTAGTCATTTGAAATTGATTTGAATTGAGAATTGAATTGATTTTTAAGAAATTAGAAAAAATATGAAACGATCTAATTTGTGATGAAATTGAAACGATCTGAATTTGAACACAGAACGAAACGATCTGATTTGTAATGAACAATAAAACGATCTAAAATGAAGAATGAAATGATTTGTTTTGAAGTATGAAAGAGACGATCTAATTTGGAGTGAAAATGAAACGACCTGAACTGGGATTTAAAGTGAAACGATCTAAATTGTATTAAGTATGAAACGATCTAATTCTGGGATTAAAATGAAACGATTTGTTTTTGAATTAAAATTGAAACGATCTAATATTGAATGAAGAATGAAAATTCTAAGTGTTCTGAAATGATTTGGGCAGAGTTTTGGTATGAATTGTAATGAAATGAATTGAGCAAAACCAATCACGAAGATCAGTTACCCAAAAGTAGTATGAAATTACTCAAACCAGAAAAAATTATGACTGAAACTTGAAACGATCTAAAAGAGATCGTTTTGGTTCCTCTTCAGAATTTCTCAATAACTTGTGTAATTTTCAATAACTAAACTGACCAAAACCAATCCAAAGGATCAGTTAGCCACAATCAGTTATTCACAACACAACACTTGTCAAAACGATCAAAATTTGAATCGTTTGACAATCCACAACACTGATATGAAAATATGAAGGATAGAAAACTGAGACGATCTAAATTAAGATCGTTTTAACCGTCGTCTTCAATCTCTGAACATGAACAACTCCATTGACGAAATTTAAAACTTCAATATCTTTTGATTTTCTGAGAATTGGTACATGAAACCACTTGCAAACGGTTTGTTTTCACCTCAGCAATGATCCGATAAACAAAACTTAGCTTATAACACAACAGAATCAAATCCTAAATTTTAGCGCCAAAAACTCAAAATCTGAACTTTTGATCCAGATTGAATTAGAACATGAAACTTGACAGGATTATGTTATTAACTATGAGGAATCGAACGGTGAACAAACATTTGTGATTTTATGTGATTTGAGAGGTTAATTTTTGGATTTTCAGAACGAACAAAAATGACGAACAGAAGCAGAATTAAAACAGAATTAAAGGTGATTTTTGATGAGAAGTGATTGAATTCAGTTATGGATCGAGATCAGAACGATGTTTTCTCTGATACCAAATGTAATCAACACGATTTCCTCAACCGAATTCACATCAACAATGGCGTTTGGTTAGTGTGTGTGTTCTTGGTGTTTGTGTGTGTTTTGAGAGAGAATTGGGATTAAGAGTGTGATATTCAGGTGTGTTGTATGAATAATGAGTTGTTAATGTGTCAAGTTGTTATAATTTCTAAAGAATTGAGGGCTATTTATAGTCTAAATTATCTAACTATGCTAGTTAACACTATTAGCTCCTCAACCTTAGAAATTATCAACTCATGACTTAACAACAAGTAAGTCCATAACTTAAATTACAATGTATCACTATTTTTGGATTTATAACACAAACGGACTGGGCTGTCAAATTCGTACAAATGGGCTGGGCCTTACTAACTTAATAGTTCTTACGAACTTAATCTTCGTAAGGCATATATGTACGAAGTTAATAGTTCTTACGAACTTAAACTTCGTAAGCATAATTGTACGAATTTCTCCGCCTTTTAGAATTATTGCATCGGACAACAAATTGTGCACTTTATGTGCTCTAACAGTACCAAATGGGTCTATCGAAATAAAATGGACGAAGACGGTGTTGTTATCCGCAACAAGGCTAGGCTGGTTGCACAAGGTTATCTTCAAGAAGAAGGAGTCGACTTTGATGAAACCTTTGCTACAGTGGCCAGATTAGAAGCTATACGCTTATTTTTGGCACATGCTGCTTATCGAGACTTCAAGGTCTATCAAATGGATGTTAAGAGTGCCTTCCTAAATGGAAAACTCGATGAAGAAGTCTATGTCGAGCAGCCACCTGGTTTTGAAGATCCAACCAAGCCACATCATGTCTATCGTCTCTATAAGGCCCTATACAGTCTTAAACAAGCCCCCAGGGCTTGGTACGACACTCTCTCAGAATTTCTCCTTTCTAACAACTTTCAGCGAGGATCCATTGATAGCACTCTTTTCATCTTTCGAAAAGGTGCTCATATACTATATGTCCAAATTTATGTTGATGACATTATCTTTGGATCTTCAAGTTTAGCTCTCACCGTCTAGTATTTGTAAGTCAAATATGAGCGGGAATTTGAAGATTAGAAGAATGGTCCCAAGGACACGTGTCGAAAGATCAATGCCTTGTACTACTTCGGTGCAGTGAAGTTTCTCTTTCATACCGTTTCTGGAAACAAACAAGATGAAGGAAAAAGGCCTCTGCAGATCTGAATGATCCACCAATAGATAGTTGACAACCTTCATGTGTCAACATCTACTAGGGTAGTCATGTGATTCCTTATCTGCCTATAAAAGAAATCACTTGACCTAGCCACCATACCTGTTGGTGTGTTCCACAGTTTTACTTTATTTTCTCTAAGTAATTTGTTAAGTTTTTGTGTGTTCAAAAACTTAACATATTTTTCTGTTTATTGTTCATTGTTGTAGTTATCAAACAACCATCCATGTTTTCATCGTTTAGTTGAAATACATATAACTAAACAAAGTTCTTACTTCTCATCTCTGTTCTTGTTATTTCGTTTTTATATTACAAGTTTGTTAATTAAAACACAAGCAGTGTATTCGTGGACCATCATATATATGTTATAAGTAAAATATATATATATATGTTATATATATATATATATATCTTTTAAGTAAAATAAAACAAGTGTTAAAGTAAAACAAATAAAACAATGGTTTTTTTCCACTGAAAATCACCGTGCATAATGAAAATCATCGTAAATCAATTACTTTGTGAATCTTTGTGCATCAACTTAACCATGATCTAAGGGTTAACATCTTGTTTTATTTGTTTTATTTTAATACTTGTTTTACAATACCAAACCTCTATATATGTATAAGGAATGAGAATATTTGGTTGTTAGATACCTAAATTTGGGTATATAATTTCAACATTTTGATTTTTTTAATCTATAACAAACAAGAGGGCCAATTATTTATATATTATAAAGCAAATATTAAAAAGTCAGTATGTGAGAGATTTTATACTAAACTTAGGTATCTTAATCTTTTATTATATAAAAACACAGTTGCTCTAATAATTTATCGATCAATCACAGCTCTTGATTTTTTAATGTTGACTTTTGTTTTCAATTTTGACTTTAATTTACATTTTTTACCCAATAATTCTTATATAATAAACTAAAAATAATAGTTAATATATATCTAGTAAAATAATAGCTAATATATATTCAATAGAATAATAACTAATATATATCCCACATATTTACATACTTTAACCAATAATTTCAATATAATAAATCAAAAAATAATATTACATATATCTAATAAAATAATAGCTTATATATATATCTTGAATAATAGCTAATATATATCCTAGTAATACATTTTATATTATAAATACAATATTAATTAACTAATAAATACTAATTATGTCATAGTAAAATAATTTCGAGGATCAAATTCTTTTGAAACAAAATTTAAATATAAAATTCAACGTTTTAATATATGGATCTTTTTTTTGTTAATAAATATAATAAACTAAATTTTAAAGTCTAGTAAACTAAAATCTAATATTAATGATGTCATAATTCGCGTGTATTGGACACGAGCCTAAAATCTAGAATATATTATAAGATAGTTGAACAAATGCTTATTAACCAATCAAATCGTTCAATTTCATTAAATTTATTCTCGCTTATGTCATCATATATCATCATATAGATTACCTACAAAATTAAAATCATAATAGTCATTATCCAAATATATTATTATATTAATTTGTAGAAAAAATCTCATTAAGTTGCACTTTTTGTTTTCCATCAATAATTTATACTTTTTAACCCTGAATACTTAAATTATATTCATTTTTAGCTATCAACTTGAGATAATTTTTTAAAATTTACAATCTTTTAAATTAATTAAAAAAAAAAAATTCAACATATGAAATATTATCTACAAAAATTTATTTCAAAATCTAATGACTTATTAACAAATATTAGATTAGATTTTATAAATTACAAAGATTAATATTTAGTTTAATGTTCAATATGAACACAATTTGAATTGTAGATACATATCCCAAACATAATAACGGATGAAGATATACAACGTCATTATCCTAAACATAATAGGAAACAGAACATGAGACAATCACACAACAAAACAGGATTTACAACAGAGGGTTAAATCCAAATCAATATGAACTCCATTCAAGATACATTTTATTTTTCAATCAAAAAGGCACACAATTTTCTCCTTTTTTATATATTAGTTTTGCGTATTAATGTTTAAAGTTACAGTTTAAACTCAAATCAAGAGTCCTAATTGTTGTCAAAAGAGTATAAAAACAATCCTAATTGTTATCTAATTATCATATGAAAGGTGATTAAAATAAACCTATGTGTGTTTTGGGTCCGCATCATAATCAAATATATACTTGAATGTCAAGTACATGATCACAATCACAAGTATATATGTTTATATTTGAATTCTTTATTATATTTCATAATAATAGCACATTATGAGTACAACTGGTTTTAAAATATTCTTAATAGAAAAATTATTATAGCATGTGCGTTGTGCATTGACTACGGCAAACAATTCCATAAATATGTCTCGTCTAATAATGACAATGACGAACCTATTTATTGTACTACAACTTGCAAAATATAACACATAGAACCGTATATCTTCAAAATTATAAACCTTTATGACTTAAATGTATGAACATCTAATATTGATAATATTGTAGATCTCGTGTCGAGTGTTAGAACTCTATCGATCTAAAATCTAGTCTAACTTCTAAAAGCCATATATTCACTTATATATTATGTATATATATCTAATAACGTTAATATGTGCTCACCTTACAAATTAAAATGGTTACCTTGGCAAATTATATTAGGCTTTTCTCTCTACTTTTTTGCATTGCGCTGATTTCAAGCAACTTAGGAAATGTCACTTCTAAGTTTACAAACACAGCACCCCAAGGTATATATGGCTGACTATTTTGTATAAGTACATATACATATACATATATTTTAATTTGTTTATGGCTGCCTACTTCACAATATAACAATCGATAATTGTAAAATTTATAAAGTGAACGTGGATTCATGGAGCCGAAAGATCTTGGGTTCAAATCCACCTGGTCCTGGTACGTATGCATAAATAAATACATATATATTCTAAGTTGTTTATTGTTGACTTCATAATGATCATCAATTTATAATTTATTATTAAGGGAGTAATCCACCGGGGGATAGTGGAGGTGGAGCGCCTGGAGGTAGACGACATTGAGGAGAACAGTAAGGCTCGACTTGATAAGATATGATCTGATCTAGTTGATTTGTTGGTACTACTGTTGTTATATTATTGTTTTTCTTCAGATAAAGAATAAAGAATATTGGGAGTATTATAATTAACTCATTACATCGATATAAATAATGTTGTTGTTGTTGTTGTTACTTTTATAATTAAGCCATATCGATACGTATAATAGTTTTTGCTTTCTCAACATTTGAGAATGTGTATGAATGCCTGAGTATGCATGTATGTATTTGTATGAATTTTCTAGCATGGTATTTGCGCGTTACGGTACCTCTAAATAAGCAGCCGTACTTTTTGTTGTGTGAATATTGTACATATATACCTACAAGAGAATGCTAATCCAGTTGCTTTCATTTTCCAGCTTGGTTCTAAAGCCGTTTGAGACTCAAACTTGCATAAACCTGAATAAAATAAAATAATAACGGCAACACCAATTACATATGTCTTTGCCAAGCTAAAACTTGAGATTATTAAGCAATATGAGGAACCTAAAGTAAAATTGTGTATATATAGTTTTATGTGTAACGCATTACATATGCTTTACAGATTTTGTGTTTAATGCATCAAGTTTTATAAGATAGTTACCAATACTGGTCAAAAAGTCAAACCTAAACTTAACCTCATTTTACTGTTACCTTATTTTGAATAACCCAATTTAAGATTAATTGGGATTTAATTTGGTTCACAGTTACCCTATACACGCTAAACACCATTGGGAATACATCATGTATATGATTTTAGGTTCAATATCCTATATGTCTTAGCATTTTGGTTCACCTTACATGTGGCTGACCAAAAAGTCAAACTTGGACTTTAACTTCAGTTTGCGGTTAGCTTTACTTTGGATAACCTCAATGTGAGGTCACAATTCGATTGAATTAGCAGTTATCCTCCGTATGCTAAATAAATCATAAGATATGGAGATCTGCTAAACAAAGATGTTTACGGTAAAAATCGAAAGAAAAAGGCTTAAACAATTAAAATAAGACAATTAAAATGAGATATAATCTATACTATATTATAAAGCAAATAGGGTTTCAACTTTCAAGTTTCAATTCAATATTTACTTTCCAAAAATGCTCCTTCTATCAATTATATATTACCAAACACCATTTCTCTCTCATCAAATCTCAACCAATCATCTTTTTTCTCTCTCATCCATAAATCATTTATTCCTCCAATTCGTTCAAAATCTTTTATCTCATAAACCGTACATCGATAAATTATAAAAATTATATGGGTGTTTTTAAAATTGCATGCTCTTTCATTAGAGATGTTATTTGATATACTTTCGACGAATTTTTAAATTCGAGGGCGGAGCCCGTACGGCTAAGACATTTGGCTATATATCACACTCTATGACTTATCACCCCATCATCTTACCGCCGCAACGCGCGAGTACTTGCTCTCGTGAGTATATAATAAGAAAAGTCAAAATGATGATGCGTTCTTGTTATGACACTAACAACCATTTCCAATTTCCATAATGGTTTCCACCCTCGCACCTAAACCACAAATTATTTACTAAGGTAAGTAGACAGCCTGCTGATACGAAAGATCTCATGATCGGCCTAATAAAAGATGTAAGCTTCCTAGAACATAGTGATCCTACCAAGAGACCACGGGCAACACCATCAGTCACTCCTAACACAGCCACAGTCAAAACCTTGGTACAATTTTGCCTACCTTGCTTTAAGCAGGCCGCAGGAGCTCTATTTGGGACTGTTGCTCGGGGTTTTCCTTGTTTTGCAGCAGAAACATTATCCGAAGACATCATAAAAAAAAATAGACATCATAACTATGATAAGAATGGTGTTATACCATTCTCAATTTCTTTAATTAGTTTTAATGTTTACTACATTATAAAAGTTATATCATTTTTGTTGATAAGTTGAAAAAAAGCTTGAAAATGACCAATTTACTCTTAATAAACCCTTTCTTTTTTATTAGTTATAAAATATGACCTAATTGTCCTTAATAAATTAAATTACACCTTAAACACTTATCTTTTAAAATAGGGGAGTGATATATCTACAACACATTTTAGCCATCTATAACAACTGTACACATTATACTGCACAATGTACAACTGTATGAAACATGTATTGTTGTAGTTGTCTAAATGATGTTGTAGATTTATCACTCTCCTTTAAAATATCTCCACTATTTTTATATATATTTACATTAATTACATTTAAATCAACTTACACAATACAACGCAGCCACCATCGTTGCCGCCATCACTACCAATCGCAGCCACCAGACCGTCGCCGTTGTCATCACCACCGCATTGCACGAGTACTGTGCTAGTTGTAATCAAAGTGAATAAAGTCATTATTTGTTATTAGTAATTGTAATCCGAGAACATTTAGAGATACAAACAAATGTCGTATACAAAGAAGTATTGCAAAAAATAAACAATGGAGGATATATGATTCTTTTTATCCTTTTGATTTAGCATACATTATTAAAATTTGAATATCTCGAGCTTTTTATAAAGTTTATTTTTACATTATATATATATATACTCGTGTTCAAGCCCGTCCAATGGACGAGTAGTTTGAAAATATATTAATCAAAGCTAAAAAATTCGAATTCAAATATATTAAATAGATACCGAAATCAACTTAGAAATTTGCTAGCAAAATAACCACTTCATCGGTCAAAATACTCATTAAATTTTCCGCTCATTCACCATTGACCGAGCCATGTATGATAGTGTCCTACAAATAGCAAAAAAAACATGGAAAGTCGTTTGGTAAGTTATCTTAGTGTGTTTCTATGTATTTAATGTAAATTTAAAAAAATAAACCCCAAACAAATTAATCATAAGAATTGAATAAACATCTTTGCATACAGAATCGTACATGAAATTTATTCTGCATAAAAAAAGGAACCCATCCGAGGACATTCAATCAAATGATTCTACCGGCTAATGCAAGAAAGATAAGGAAACAAATTCTTGATAAAAAAAAGGAGTCGAGCCAAAAACCTTGCAAAGCTATCTCTTGTTGTGTTAAATCCTAAACATAATATAGATCAAAGAGTTTTATCTAATGGTATTATTTAAAATTGATATCGTGCTTTTCATAAGACCCGAAGTATATCTGTTATACACAAACTAAAATGATGAATTATTCCACCATGCTAAATAATCATACTAAAATATTCAACACCATCTCGATATGTAGCATTTTCCTCTGATAGAATAACATCAGCTAAAAAATTACACCATTAATAAACTAGTTTCAAAACAGATTCAAAATAATAATAGTCGATATATTAAAATAATCAGAATCTTACTCATAGCAAAATTCGTTTTTTTTAACTAAAAGCTTATAGCAAGATATAATCGTAAATCTTAAGTATACACCGTTAATGAGCTACTTTCAAAACAGAATCAAAATAATCAAAGTCAATATATTAAAGTAATCAAAAACCTACTCATAGCAAATTTAGACTTTATATCTAAAAGGTTATAAAAAGATATAATCGTAAATCATAAAAGTCAATATAGGTTACAAATACAAAATTTAATATATAATATTTGGATTAGCTAAGTCATATATCACAAACTAATCAATACGAAAGGTAAAGAAGAAACATACGAAAATTGACTTCATATAAATATTGATTCCAGTTTACCCTTTTTTTTCAACTTTAGTTAAATAAAAATTTTACAGTTTCTTATATTAAGTTATATTATAGATTACCAATAAAACCGAAAAGTGTAAATTAATTATTTTTTAATTGGGTGAAATTGTAAGTTGGTGATGGAAAAACCAAAAAGTGCAAATAAATTATTTTTAAGTGTAAATTGGTGATGGAAAACCAAAAAATATAATTAATTGTTTTTAAATTGGGTTAAAGTATAAATTGGTTATGAAAAATCAAAAAGTGTAAGTTAATTATTTTTAAATTAGTTAAAGTGTAATGTGGTGATGGGAACCAAAAAGTATAAATGAATTATTTTATATTGGGGTTAAAGTGTAAATTAATGATGGAAAACCAAAAGGTACAAATTAATTTAGATTAATATTAAAAAATTAGAGGTTTAATAAGAAGGAGGATTAGGCTCTAGGAGGGGGATTAAGGGTGTCAAGTGTACCTCCAACCCTCCTCTTTTAGTTATATTATAGTTAATTGTATAATTAATTATAAAGATTTAGCATATAAATCATACAATTGATATTTTTTATAAAAAAAAGTTTGAAAATGTCACATTTATCCACACTATACTTTTAATTGGTGTGAATAAATATGATGTGACAAATTAAATATGAAAGTTCATACTAAAAGTGTGAACTTTTAGAACACCACATTTTTTAATGTGGATAAATTTCTACCAGTTTAAAATAACTTTACACACATATAAAAGCGTGAAATTTTTTTAATTTGTTTATGTTACTAAAAACATGGATAAATGTAACATTATTGGTATTATAACTTTAATTAACTAGAATGTATATATTGAAAGAAAATCCTTGTGAAACCATTTAATGATTTTATGAGACTTTAATAAGATCAACTCCGATGCGTTGAATACTTGAATTATTGAAATGCATTACTTTATCAGAAAGAAGGAAAATAAGGCTACGTAATTGAATATTTAGATCGATTTTTCCAATCGATCAATTTTTCATATAAGAAGATTGTATCAAAGACTTGCATTTTCAAGTCTTCCCTGACTTTGATTATAAAGAAAAAAAGAAGCCAATTCTACAAATTGTGAGAAGGAGGATAATAAAGAAGGCAACGAATAAGTAATAACACGCAACGAAATTTGTTCTCATATATAATTTTTATTTTTTAAAAGGCAGATAAATGGCAAATGTGAGTCCACCTAACAAGATGTACACAAGATCAAGATATAACAAGATATAAGGTTAGACAATAATAATCACAAATTATATCAAGTAACCCGACTGGCAAGTAAATCGAAACTAGATGGGACTAGTTAGAATTACGATCCACATAATGGATAAGAGTAATAAAGTATAATTGCTTGAAACTATATAAATTACTAAATATAATCAAGTATTATGGCAATGAGTTAAGATGTATTTTTCAATGTATTTTATTTATTGCTTATAAACAAAATACAAGAGTTGTTGCGGAACAAAGATAATCACACTTGTAAAAGTATCTAAACAACCCAGAAATACAAATGATCTATGTGACGAGGAATTACTCGTAAGAATACTTAGAGTAATATCACACGTTGCAATTGCCAAAGTTCCAAGCTATTTTGCAAGTGTGAGAAGTCTTATATTTATAGGCAAAGTATGTCTTGATGACATGGCAAAATGCCGTATCAAATATGGTTGGATGGATTTGTAGGACAAATCCATAACACGCTTGTTTAAGGTAAAGTATGTCAATTTCTTGATGTGACTTGACATACTTTATTCCCAACCTTTTGCTAAAACTTTCCCAATCCCAGGTTGATAGTAATTATCCGGGTAAAGGTAGTTAAAGCTGCAAAAAGACTTTCCTCGTAATCAGTGAAAAAGTGTTGTAAGTACTTTTTCACTGAGCCTCTTCAGATTCAGCTTCAGGTAAGATCTTCTCTGAGCTCTACTTCTGAGATGATCTTCTTCCTCAGTCTTCAGTCTTTGACTTTCGTCTGAACGTTCTCAGTGTTGGTTGATTCTGAATCTGAAGTGAAACTTCAGTGAGCTATATTCTGAATGACTTCAGAATCCTGAGCAAGCTTTCTTCACTGAGTTTCAACTATTTTGAACAAATTATACTTAGTCGATTTTCGACCTAACAAATTCCCCCTATTTGTTCTAAAATAGTTCATGTATTTTAGACTTCTATCTATACAAGTTTGTAAGTCTAAAAATATAAGTTTTTGTTTAAGTAGTAAAAATATTTCTAAGGACATCTCATAGATCACGATGCCTTAAGAAAATTTTTAGTTTGTTTTTCTAACTTAAACTATTTTCTAATAATATGATGTAACTTGCAACTATATAGAAGATACTGAGATGATTGTTCAGTTACAAGTACAGGAATGAAATGAAATGAAAAATATTTACAAGTACAAATATTTACAAAGAGATACACTACTTCTTCGCAGGCCTTGAGCCAGAAGGTGCTTTGGTAGCTTTTCTCTTAGGAGAGCTGATCTTTCCAAATAACCTTTCCTCCATCTCAACCTTGGCCTTCATTTTCTGTTGGATCTTCAGCATCCAGGCGCCATTCAGATGAGACTTCGGTTTTCCCTTCAGCGCATTGATCATCTCCTTATGCTCAGAATACCCAAACTTATGTACCGACACTTGCTCATACTCTTCTTCAGCTCTACCTTCTCTTTTCACAGTCAGATTAAACAACTTCAGACCATCTTCCTTCAGAATTTGCACATCCAAGATCTTTGCAGGATGACACCTGTGTTTCATGTAGTAATCATACTGATCCTTCTCATGTTTATCCTTTACCTGAGCAACTTCTTTGGAAATGGGTATGAATGTAGAGAGGTCAGCATCTCGAGCAGTTTTTCTTGAAGTCCTTGGTCCAATAAGTTTGGGCTTCTGGGGTGGCCTGCAGATTTCCTTTTCAGCTTTCAGAACACTGGACATTATTTCTTTCTTTATCAAATCTTCAATAGATATCTTGAAAGTGAGATGGTCCAGTTTCTGTTCCAAGGGAGAGTACTTCATCCCATATTCATATTCTGCCATATCCACCAAAGCTTTCTGCACTCTTGCGTCATGCTTGATCTTCTGATATCTTTCTTTAGTAAGACCAAGAGCTGCAGCATCCACCAGATCAATGGTACCCATTGCCAAGTGTTGGGCCCTTTCTCTTTCTTGAGTCTCTCTCCACATAATGAACTGATTGGAGACTTGTCTCTGAAGGGCTTCCAACTTCTTCTGATCAGCTTCCAAATCTGGCAATGGATAACCATGCTCATCCACATTTTCACCAACCACAAATCCAGAGTCCTTGGTCCCCTTTTTCTTTGGCTCCTTAACCATCTTTGCTTTGCCTTTATCTTTCCTTGATGGTTCAGATGGTTGAGGTTCAGGTTGTACTCTTGATTGTTCCCCCTCAGTTTGAGATGTCCTTTTGGTTGCTTCAATAAGTTCTTGAGAGCTGGCCAGCAACCTAATCGGCACATCACTTCCCCCTTTGGGAATCTCTGCAGGCATCCTTGCATATAAGTCGATATCCTGTTGCATGCCCTGCAGAGGTTCCCAATTCTGCTGGGAAATACTATCAGAAATTCCCTTGGACATAGTCGCAAACTGAGCTCTTAATCTGAAAGTAGAGTTCAGATTTAGCTTCTCGTGTTCCAGGACTTCCTTCAGTAACCCCTTGTCTTCTTCAGATAACATACCAGAGGGAGGAGGAGTAACAACTTCAGAAGTTTTCTTGAGCAGGGCCAGGATTTCATCCAGTTGCTTTGACTGGTTCTGAACTTGTTTATCAAGAGTTGACACAGAGTTTTTCATTTCAGTTACAGCCCTGTCAACCTTGTCATTTGTGGCTTTAGATACTTCAGAAACCAGCACCCTGACCCTCTCTTCAACCTTGTCAGCTACTGACACTGAAATCTGAGAAATTAGATCTTCAGAGAATATAGACTTCAGTGTCGTAGAAACTTTATCACCAACTGAGGCACCTTAACCAACTCACCTACTTCCTTTTCAAGTGCCAAGAATGAACCTTGTATCATCAACAACCAGGATTGCAGATTCGCAACTACTGAACTCTGCACATCCCTCTTGGTCAACTTGAATGCTTCACCAATGGCCCTACTTAATCCATTACACGATGACACCAATTCATGTAACTTCCCAACCACCAAGCTCTCATTTACTGCAATTCTTGTAAACTCATTACCCATAACACTTTGGGCATCCTTCAAATCGGCCAGAGACTTGGTGTTGGCAGCTAGAGATTTTGATAAGCCCTCAACCTGAATGAGAAGGTTTTGGACTGCAATTTGTGACTTCTCTAGCTGAGCTTCCATGCTTAAAGGTGCAGCTGTCGAAGTGGAAGCTGAAGCAACAAAGGGAGTAGTCCTGATGCTCGCCAGAGATCTCTCCAGGATTCTTTCAGAAGGACCATCAGACTCGGTCTCAGAATCCAAATCTTTTTCTTGTTCTCCTGGCAGCTCATATGTCCTCCTTGGTGGAACATCATGGATTTGTGGGTGAAGAAATTGAAGAGGTGGCTGAAAGACAGCAGAAGTGACATAGGCAGGAGTTGTGCCTTGTGGAAATAGAGGGTGTTGATGAGAAATTGGTGGTGGTTGATAAGGTGGATCAAGATCGATGAGTTGTTGTTGTTGTTGTTGTTGTTGTTGTTGAGAAAGAGTGGGGGTTGGCTCAGAATCTGAAAGATTCTCCCCCAGTAATTCTTCATCAAAGACGAAGTCTTCGAGGTTTCCCTCGGGTAGCTCATCTTCATCCCAGACATTTACATCCTGGTCAGATATGCTCTGGTCTAGATTCCCAGAATCCAGACCAGCACCCAGTTCAGCAGCTGCTTCAGCAGGTGCATCGTCACTGGTCAGAGTTGGAACTGCTTCAGACGATACCAGTTGTGCCTCAGTAACTCTTGTGCTGGTTCCAAGAGTCTCATCATCGGCCGCAGATTTTGAAACCTCCATTCCTCTGGGTATCACCTGAGAAACATCAAAAGTTTGTGCAAGCAAAGAGTGTAAGATTTGTGAAGTTACAGGGAGTGCATGTGCAGACACAACTTCTAATGTGTGTTGGGCTGACACACTAATATCTTCACCATCTCCTCCTAAAGAAGTTTTGGAGATGGCTGCTTGTGGGTTTCCCATTTGACCTTCTTCTGAAACCTGTTTTGAGGTATCAGAAGGCTAAGCTTGGGTACTAATATCCTTGGGTTGTAAGGATGGCCTAAAAGGACGCAATGTTAATAAACCCTTTGGAAATCCTGAGGAGTCTTTTGAGAGATCCTCAGGTTGGTCAGTGGAAGATGAAAGTGGCAGGGTAAAACTTGTTTTGGGTTTAAACAAGTGTAGCGTGGTGCCACTAGATCGACTGGTGGGTCTCACATTCTTTTGTGACCCGCCCAGTGATCTTTCTGAGCCAGTCGGTCGTGCTGTGTCAGTTTTAACGTTGTTACTAAGTACCTGAAGCATAGCAGGGGAAAGTTCAGGTTCGTCCTCAGACTCGGTCAGCTTGGAGAGGTCCTTGCAAAATTCAGTCTGAGAACTCTCCTGAAGGACGTCAGCATAACTTTCTCCTAGAATCGCCAAGAAACAAACGCTCAAAAACCTGGGAAAGGCAATATGGATGCTCCTCTTCCCCTTCAACTTAGTCAACAGCTAAGCAAACAACATCTCAGCAAAATCCACCTTCATCCCATGCCATAAGTAGTAGCCCATCTCGACCTGAATCAAGGAGATTTGATCCAGTCCTCCACTATTTCCTCCCAGACACTCTACAATTTGTGTCCAGAAGTATCTCCAGCACCCCTTAAATCCAGCAATGAAGATATGGCCCGACGTCTTCAAATTGCCATCATCATCAACAATCTGGTTGTGGCCAGTAACCAGCAAAACTTCCCTGAAGTTCACCCCTTTTTGTCTTTTCATATACGGGGTGTTGGGAAGTAAATAGTTCAGCCTCAGCGCCTCCCTAAATCCGTCGAGCGTCAATACGCACTTCACTGTACCTTCCTTCAGCGTGAAGGCTATGGACTTCTCATCTTTGGCTACTTCGGCCGTATACCAAAACTCCAGCAAATAACGATGGTATAAACGCTCTGGGTCAGCAGTAAGAGCGTATGAAATGGGACAATGTTGAAGAAATGTATTCAATCTGCCCAGAATCCCTTCAGATTTGGCATTCAGGGCTACCTTGAAATTATTCATGTTGAAGCGAATGATCTTAGACTCAAAGTCTTTTGGCCATTGAGAGCTGGGTTTAACAGCAGATTTGGGTGGAGAATATTCAAAAGAAATGAGGGTTCTAGGTTCTTTAACGGAGGATGATGAAGCCATTTAAAAAAGAGATAGAATGAAATGAAGAAAAGGAGATGAAAATGTGTTAAGAGATTTTAGGGTTTGAAGTTATGAAAGCGGATGAAATGAAAATTGAATACTTAAGAGAATGAATTGAATGTTAAAGAGAATGAGAGAGAAGTATGATTGGGAGTAAATGAAAAATGAAGTAAATGAAAGAATGATTTTGGAAAGAGGTATATATATTTTTCAAAGAAATTCAAAGGATTTTCAACTAAAAATAGATAAAAAGAATTTTGGAATTCAAACTCAAGGAAAAATAATGATATTTTATTGATGGTAATTTTGATCGGGTTTGAAGTCCGAAATAATTTTAGGCGACACGTCCGCATTAAATGCTACAACGGGCATGACCCCACCTTTTCGAGAAAAATTCAACCATTTTTAATGCAAAAGCAATGATCATTTTCCTTTACGGCGCAAGTGGTATGACACATCAGTAAAAAGGTATCCTAGGAAATACCCTTCATCAGCTTTGGCATCAAATTTGCCCAATTTGCTGGAATCATTCAAAATGTATACTGGACATCCAAAAACATGAAAATATCCAATATTTGGCTTTCTATTTCTGAGTACTTCATAGGCAGTCTTCTTATGTCTTTTGACATAAATGGAACGATTCTGAGTGTAACAAGCAGTTGCAACAACTTCAGCCCAAAAACATTTTGGAAGACCTGATTCATTCAACATGCTTCTAGCAGCTTCTATCAGTGTTCGATTCTTTCTCTCTACGACACCATTTTGTTCTGGAGTGTGTGCTGAGGAGAAATTCTGAGATATGCCAGTGTCAGTGCAGAAGGTTTCCAGAGTGGAATTTCTGAACTCAGTGCCATTGTCACTTCTAAGCTGACAAACTTTTCGCTTGTGCTTGAGTTCAATTTGTTTGATGAGGGCAATAATTTCAACAGCAGCTTCACTTTTATTTCTGAGGAAGATTACCCAACAATATCTTGAATATTCATCAACTATAACCAAAGTGTACTTCTTCCCAGCTCTTGTCTGAACATTCACAGGACCAAAGAGATCCATGTGTAACATGTGAAGTGGTTCAGTGATGCTGAAATTTTGCTTGGTTTTGAAAGATGCTCGTTTCTTCTTTCCCATTTCACACCCTGGACATGGCTTGTCTTTATTAAAAGACATGGCTGGTATCCCATCAGCAAGTTGTTTTCTTGATAATTTATTTATATTTTTGAAATTGAGATGGGATAGTCTTTTGTGCCATAACCAGTTGGTGTCCTCATCAGCCTTTGTATAGAAATATTGTTCAGAAGTAGCACTGTTCATGTCTACTACATAAATGTTTCCTTTTCTGGGAGCAATCATTACTACCTTCCAATCTCTGTTGAATATGGTACCTTGTGAAATATCAAATAAAACCTTAAAGCCATCATCACAAAGTTGACTGACACTGATCAGGTTATATTTCAAACCATTCACATATGCAACTTTTGTGAATTTGACCTGACCATTATTCACAATACCATATCCTTCAGTTTGTCCATGATCATCATTACCAAAAGTTATTGAGGGCCCCTCTTGCACCCTATATTCCTCCATCAGGGATTTGTGACCAGTCATGGTTCTGCCAGCAGCACTGTCAAGAAACCAAGTATTCTTTTTGCGGTCACCCTGCACATACACAAAAAAAATTAGTTCTTTTTGGGAACCCATCTTTTGATGGGTTCACTGGACTTTCCCTGAAGAGTCTCAGATTTCTTTGGTATGTGTGGAACAGATGGATCAAAGGGAATTTCAGTCATAACTTCTGATGACACAAAAACAGTTGGTTTAATGATCTTAGAAACCTTTTTCTTTTCAGATTTTTGCTTTTCTTGTTTGATTTTCTTTGAAAAAGGTTTTGGGTTTTGTTTGGGATTTTGGGGAGTGCTTTCAACATTTTTCAATCGTGCATTATAGCTTTGCACTTGCCTAGCCAAGTTTTGAAATTGACTCTCAATCCTTAACAAAATAGACTCATGATCAGATACCTGAGTTCTACCAGAATCTGAGGTAGAAGGCTCAGCAGGGATGACATTTTTCTTCTTTTTCTGGTTTTTGGAAACCTGATTTGAAGATTGAGGGGAGGGCTTCTTGGATTTAGCCTTCTTGTCTGAAGCACTGGTATGACATGCTTCAGATTTGCCCTCATGTTGTTCCTGGGCTTGATCAGTTATCAGTTTTGTTTTTCCAAGATCTTTAAAAACAATTTCTGGTCTCATTTCTTTTGGAAGGGCATCAAAATCAGTTATTACAGAAGCAAGATGAAGATCACCAGTGCCATAAGCAATTCTTTGATTTTCAAAGGTTTTCTTTATGGCAGCTTCTGGAAAAGGTGATTTCATCCAAGATTTGATTATTTTCTGATCTTTTTCTAAAATAATTTTCAATTCTTCCTTTTCCAATTCTAATTTTGAAACCATTGACTGATAACTTTTCAGGGTCAACAGAACATCTTTCAGTTCTTTTAATCTGGCCTGACTGGCGTTCAGTTCAGAAGAGTTTATTTCAAAATTTTTAATACCTTCTGAACGCACAGTCTCAACATACGATATGTCAGCCTCAATTCGAACTAAAAGATCCAGTTTAAGTCCTTCATCATTCTCAAAACCAAATTCACTAACCTTTTTCATGATAATATCCAACCAACGACCAGATTCTACATCAGATTTAACAACATGACTTTGATCTTCTCGAGCCATGAAACACATATCCCTTACTTTTTCTTCATCATCAGCTTTTTGTACTTAGCTTTGTACCCATCATCTGGCTTCTGAAAGATAGAGTGGTTAGGGGCAGTGTGTGATGAGGAAGGTTGTGATGATCTACATTCCTTCATAAAATGTCCTTTCTTTCCACATTTAAAACATTCAAGATTGGACTTATCAACAGTGTTATTTGATGAAAATTGTTTGCCATTTCTTTTGTTTTTAAACTTAAAACGATTAAAGGTTTTGGCAATCATAGCAATAAGATCATCATCATCATCCTCATCACATTCATGTGATGCATAATCAGAAATACCAACTTTCATCAATTCAGCTACTATCTTCTTCACTGAGTCAGACTGGTCACTCTCAGAAGACAGTAGGGCAGTGTCTTGAAGTTCAGAATAATGAACCAGAGCTGACTTGGTAGTTGAGTGATTCTTTGCATCTTGCTCAGCCACTGCTCTTTCTACTTTGTTTTCCTCAGTGAATCTAAAAGTACCATATAGAGAGGCAAGAGTGTGGCTGTGAAGAGTGTTTCCTTGTCTTAACACCATGATCAAATTTTCCCATTTTGAAGGTAAAATATCACAAAATTTTTCAAGCAAAATTTCTTTGTCTTTTGTGACACCAAGAGCTTTTAATTGATTGACCAAATTTGTAAATCTAAGATATGTTTCAGTTAAAGACTCATTTGGCAATGCAAAAAATGCTTCATATTTTTTATTTAAAGAAACTTTTCTTGTGGTGACAGTTTCCTTTGTTCCTTCAAATTGTGTTAGCAATTCTTCCCACATCAACTTAGAATTGTCAAGTAAAACAAGAGTAGGTTTCAAGCTTTCTGGGACATCAAAGAGAATCATGTTTTGTAACTTAGAATCTAGGTCAGCCAAACGATGATCTTTTTCTGACCAATGATCTTTCTCTTTGGGTGTTAACCTAGGGGTCCCATCTTGATTAAAGACAACAGTTGAAGCATTCATGGGAACATAAGGACCTTCAACAAGGATGGTGGTTAAGTGTCTTTCAACACCAGCAATGTACTTGAGCATACATGCCTTCCAAGTAATGAATGTGTCACTATTCCCATTAAATTTAGGTACCGGATTGTTTTGAAAGTGAACATGAACACTGGGTTGAGCTGGTGGTGGAGGTGGTGGATTTTGATTCATATTGACATTTGGGTTAAGGTTTGGTTGTTCGGTTCCAGACATCTTGTAGGATCAAAACAGGTATAACAACTTAATGATTTAACCTGGGAGGCTTTGATACCAAATGTGAGTCCACCTAACAAGATGTACACAAGATCAAGATATAACAAGATATAAGGTTAGACAATAATAATCACAAATTATATCAAGTAACCCGAATGGCAAGTAAATCGAAACTAGATGAGACTAGTTAGAATTACGATCCAGATAATGGATAAGAGTAATAAAGTATAATTGCTTGAAACTATATAAATTACTAAATATAATCAAGTATTATGGCAATGAGTCAAGATGTATTTTTCAATGTATTTTATTTATTGCTTATAAACAAAATACAAGAGTTGTTGCGGAACAAACATAATCACACTTGTGAAAGTATCTAAACAACCTAGAAATACAAATGATCTATGTGACGAGAAATTACTCGTAAGAATACTTAGAGTAATATCACACGTTGCAATTGCCAAAGTTCCAAGCTATTTTGCAAGTGTGAGAAGTCTTATATTTATAGGCAAAGTATGTCTTGATGACATGGCAAAATGCCGTATCAAATATGGTTGGATGGATTTGTAGGACAAATCCATAACACGCTTGTTTAAGGTAAAGTATGTCAATTTCTTGATGTGACTTGACATACTTTATTCCCAACCTTTTGCTAAAACTTTCCCAATCTCAGGTTGATAGTAATTATCCGGGTAAAGGTAGTTAAAGCTGCAAAAAGACTTTCCTCGTAATCAGTGAAAAAGTGTTGTAAGTACTTTTTCACTGAGCCTCTTCAGATTCAGCTTCAGGTAAGATCTTCTCTGAGCTCTGCTTCTGAGATGATCTTCTTCCTCAGTCTTCAGTCTTTGACTTTCGTCTGAACGTTCTCAGTGTTGGTTGATTCTGAATCTGAAGTGAAACTTCAGTGAGCTATATTCTGAATGACTTCAGAATCCTGAGCAAGCTTTCTTCACTGAGTTTCAACTATTTTGAACAAATTATACTTAGTCGATTTTCGACCTAACAGCAAACACCCCCACGCGGATGCACCCACGCAGATTCGACTCCTGACAATCCCTAAAAAGTTTGCTCGTCATGTGTTAGATGAGTATAGCATTGTTAATTTGTTCTCATATACAGAGACTGAGTCAGAAAATTTTAGCGAGGGACACATTTTAAAAATTGTTTGTCATACTTATAAGAGTCGTATCCGAGAATGTGGAAAAAAATGGGGCCCTAGCTCGTAAAATAGTAAATGGGCCCTCAAAAGAATTTCTATCTCCACATCGGGTGTAATACTTATATTTAAATATGCAAGTTTTTTTTAATAAATAAAGACCGCATGTGTCGGACAAGATCTTAACAAATGAAAAAATATCCAATCATAATCCTAGAAACCCAAAAAATATATCTTTTATGAAATATTAGCTTCTATATATATCTTTCATATATAACTATTATGATTATTTTAATTAGTTGTTTGTGGTATATATATATATATATAGGGTAGAGATCCTGGAAGAAGGTGTCATTAAGGAGAGAATGGAGAAAAGGTCCAATTAGAACGCGACATATGTCAAAATGAAAAAAAATTCGCGGTGGCATTTTGGTAAATAAATCAAACTTTTTTGAAGCTTGTCAGCCCAGGTTCTGGGTCAGCTTGGGTCTGGCTTAGCTTGGGTTATCAGCTTGGTAGGTCAGCTTGGTTTGGTCAGCTTGGGTTTTGGGTTAGCTTGGTTGGTCAACTTGGTCTGGGTCAACTTGGTTTCTGATGAGCTTGGTTGGTCAGCATGATCAGTTTGGTCAAACTGGGGTCAGGGTCTGATTGGGTCAGGTTGGGGTCAGGTTAGGCCAGGTAGGGTTAGCTTGGGGTTGGGTCAGCTTTAGGTCAGGTTGGGTTGGGTTAGCTTGGGGTTGGGTTGGGTCAGCTTGGGATCTGAGGCAGGTTGGGTCAGGTTGGTTAGCTTGGATCGGGTCAGCTTGACACAATCTACACAAATGTAGATTATGGGTTTTGGGTCAGCTTGGGGTCAGGTTGGGTCAGGTTGGGGTTAGGTTGGGCCAGCTTGGGGTCTGGGTCAGGTTGGGTCAGCTTAGTTAGCTTGGGTTGGGTCAGCTTGACACAAAACTACACATAATCTACACAAATGTAGATCCCAAGCTGACCCAGATTTTTTTATATGTCATCATCCAATAGTTAGTAAGATTTTTAACTATTTTTTAGGAGGATTAATCATTTTTACTTTGAAATAATATAATGTACGTTTTCATAAACACCTACACAATTATTGTATTACACATTTATATACTCAAACAAAGAAAGTTTTTAATTTTTTCTTTTAACTTTTCTTCATTTTTTCTATTAAAGTTTAAATGAATTCAAGTTTTTTATTCACCAACGGAGAGATATATCTCAAAATTAATGCTTCAATAACCAACTATTTCTAACGAATAAGATTATGACAACAAAGATAATATTTGTATGTATTTCCTATTTATTTTTTCATTTTTCAAGAAAAAAATTAGAGTAAAGACGGGTGACCCGCTACCCCAAGAGTAAATCCGTCCATGATTCATATATAATTAGATTTATATCCCGCATGCATGATACGCGGAAATAATAAAATGGATTATGTATTTACGAGAAGGTAAATACATTTTGTGTTCACTTTGCAATTTATCTAACAAAATGGTTTCATGCAAACTCAGTCTCATGAATCATTTTTACTCATATACCTAATGAACTCAGTTTTACTTGAGAAGAAAACAGCCTTTTCCTACATTGGGTAGTCGGTTACAAATACATGTGAGGTAATAAAATTGGAGGTGAAGGGCTCATTAGGGAGAATTACATATACTTTCTTCTATACTTTTAAAATTATAATTTACTAGATTAAGGACTCGATCGTGTTAACATATGAACACCTTAAAATAATCACTGTGTATATGTTTGAGATTTAGTTAAAATGTATAGACAGTATAGTTAAAAAAATAGATATTGAATCAAAGAGATCATCATTTCTGTTGACGGGTTTTTGTTCATATGTGCTTTTGCAAATTATCTCATTTTTGTAAAGCTTATCATATAGAGCAAAAGAAAATTGGGTTCCATCTTAACAATATTTGATTGTTTGCGATCCTTCAAATCACATACAACAACTATCATGTAAAAACTTGATGGACTCTGTCTATTAACAGAGTCCAAAATCTAGATAAATCTTTTAAAATATTGATAAAAAAAAAATGAGTTCTAAAAAAAAGTAACTATGTAATTCTTCATAGCGAAAGATTTTAACACTTGGTATGAGGATGCTACGACGTCACCCGATTTTAATAATCTTACAAGTTATAAACTAAAAACTTATTAAAAAAAAAGCGACATCTATAATCGAACGAACTTTTCTAATACAATGGTGAAATGTTTTTGGGACATATGTAGTGAAGTTTAATTAGAAGTGACGAAAAAGCTTGTCTAAATGGCCATAGAGATTTTTTAGATCATTTGTGGAATATAAGGTAACTTATGAAAAGATTTTGCCAACTATATTAGTTTCAAAACACGAGGGTCGATCTAGACTTATAAAGTATGCACATAATAAGTTCGGAAAGATAAAATATGACCGTCAAAATCCTCATTCGAAATAAAAAAAACAATATGATGACGTCTAAGAACAAACAAAAACTGAAAAACTAGTGGATACAGATAAGAAGAAAATTGGGTTCCATCTTAACAATATTTGATTGTTTGCGATCCTTCAAATCACAACAACTATCATGTAAAAACTTGATTGACTCCGTCTATTAACAAAGTCCAAAATCTAGATAAATGTTCTTTATAAAATATTGATCAAATTAAATAAAAATAAAATGAGTTCTAACATAAAATAACTAATTAATTCTTCATAGCGAAAGATTTTAACACTTGTATAAAGGATGCTACGACGTCACCCGGTTTTAATAATCTAACAAATTATAAACTAAAAAGTTATTATAATAAAGCGACATCTATAATCGAACAAACTTTACTAATGCAATGGTGAAATGTTTTTGGGACATATATAGCGAAGTTTAATTAGAAGTGACGAAAAAGTTTGTCTAAATGGCCATAGAGATTTTTAAGATCATTTGTGGAACATAAGGTAACTACTTATGAAAAGATTTTGCCAACTATATTCTTTTCAAAACACGAGGGTCGATCTAGACTTATAAAGTATGCACATAATAAGTCGGGAATGACATCAAAATCCTCATTCGGAAAACAAAAAAAAAACAATGTGATGAGGTCTAAGAACAAACATAAACTTAAAAACTAGTGGATACGGATAAGAAGAAAACGATTACATTTGAGGCATATACAAATTTACATAGAGGTTACCACTTACCAGATTAAAAATGAACTTTTTTTTCTCATGAAAGTAGACAAATAGCCGAAAATGAATGAAATCGGCCATTTCCTTGTATTTTCAAGTACATTATTTGTAAACATAAGCAAGTACTATATAGAATTACTCAACTTGTGGATATTACCAAATAGCACGATACTCACTTTATAAGTGTGAACCACTTCAAATGAATACATTTATTATTATTATATTTTATTTTGTCAAATGCGCTTCTATAAATTTTGTCAGAAAGAACATCATGCTTGCAAAGGATATATGGCACCTCTATCCTTCAAGGAGGCTTTCTTACATTCAACAGTAATAGTCTTATTACTTGTTACACTTTTCTTGACCGCTTCTTGTGCTGAAGTTGATGCCCTTCTAAGATGGAAAGCAAGCCTCTATAGCCAAAACAATAGCACTATTCTTCTACCTTCATGGACAGACAAAAATCCGAACAACATTTCAGGTCAAAGAATACTGGTGTCTCCATGTAATTGGTATGGTGTTTCATGCAATGTTAATGGAATCATCAACAGATTAAACCTTTCGTCGTCTGGTTTAAGTGGTACACTTGATAATTTCTCGTTCTCTTCTTTTCCGAATCTTGCTTATTTTGAGCTTAGTTTTAACAACTTTTCCGGGAACATCCCATCTGAAATTCTTTACCTGTCTAAACTTGTTTATTTTGATTTTTCTGCTAATCGATTCTCTGGGATAATCCCACCGAGAATTGGACAGCTAAGAAATCTTGTCACCCTTCACTTGTACAATAATCAGTTAAATGGTTCGATTCCACCTTCCATATGTCAGTTGAGATCTTTAACCGCGCTTGCTTTGAATATTAACCATCTTTACGGTTCAATTCCTACATGTTTCGGTCAGTTGTCCAATCTTAGTTATTTTGGACTCAACAACAATAATATTTCTGGTTCCATTCCTTTTGAACTAGGAAATCTTTCTAATCTAAAGTCGCTTTATTTGCAAAACAATTTTCTCATTGGGTCTATACCTAAATCTTTTGTCAATCTAAAGAAGCTAGCCGACTTAATTCTTTCCAATAATAGGTTAAATGGATCAATCCCAACAGAACTGGGTACTTTGGTTTTACTTGAACGGCTTGAGCTACAAACAAACGATATCAGTGGTCAAATTCCTAATTCTCTAGGCGAACTCAGATCCCTTTATATTCTTCGCCTCTTCCAAAACCAACTTTCTGGTCCCATTCCAAAAGAATTAGGAAATTTGGTATCTCTTTCTATTCTAGAGTTGAGCGAAAACAAACTCAATGGTTCAGTTCCATATTCATTCAGTAACCTACAAAATTTGGAAATTCTGAATCTCATGGTCAATCAACTTTCAGGTCCTATTTCACGACAATTAGGGAAGCTGAAATTAGTTAGAATAGAAATTAGTCAAAACAGTTTTACTGGTAGTTTACCTGATGAAATCTGCAATGGAGGAAAACTTGAGAGACTCGTAGTCATTAATAACAAACTGACGGGTCAAATCCCAAAAAGCTTGTTCAATTGCACTAGCTTGATCCGTCTACGGCTAGATGGAAACCAGCTCACTGGAAATGTTTTTGAGAGCTTTGGTGTCTATCCACACCTCAATTATATAAGTCTCACCGATAACAAGTTTTTCGGTGAGATCTCGGACAACTGGAGCAAGTGCAAGAACTTAACGGCCATACACATGGGAGGAAATCAAATCAGTGGTAAGATACCGGCATCCCTTGGAAACTCTCTTCAACTAGAAGTACTTAATTTTTCTTCCAACTTTTTGGTTGGAGAGATACCGAAAGAAATTGGAAGATTGACTCGCTTGGGGGTACTTGTTTTGAGCAATAACAGACTTTCTGGTGTCGTACCTCTAGAACTAGGGTCACTTGCTGAACTCTCGTCGCTAGATCTTTCCACAAATGTGTTGAACGGGTCCATTCCGTCTTCACTTGAGAATTGCTTCCAACTATTTAGCTTAAACTTGAGCAACAACAAATTTACTGATGAAATTCCAGATCAAATAGGTAGATTGTATCAACTATCTATTCTTGATCTGAGTCTGAACTCACTCACCGGTGAGATACCTTCGGCGTTTTCAAGTTTAAGTCGTATGGAAAACCTCAATCTTTCACATAATAAACTTTCTGGTTATATTCCAAAGAGCTTCGAATTAGTCAATGCCTTCTGGAATATTGATCTATCATACAACCAGTTAGAAGGTCCCATTCCCAAAAGCAAAATCTTTAGTAATGTTTCAATAGAAGCATTGAAAGGGAACAAAGGTTTGTGTGGTGATGTCAGCGGACTGAAAAAATGTGCATCAGGAAGACAAGCCTCGAACCGAAAGCGCAAGCTTTTGCTCATGCTTTCACTTCCACTTCTTGGAGCTCTTTTACTTGGCGGTCTCTTGGGATTTATCGTTTTCTATAGATGGAGATCGAAGAGAATGCTGTCATCACCACAAATGGCAGATAATAAAATATATATTGAGGATTTCTTTTTGATTTCAACATTTGATGGTAGGGAGACTTACCACGAAATCCTAAAGGCAACCAACGAGTTTAACGAAGCATATTGCATTGGTAAAGGTGGGTGTGGAAGTGTCTACAAAGCAAGATTGACATCTGGTGATACTGTAGCAGTAAAGAGACTTCAGTTTCATGCGTCCTCTGAGTTAATCAATCGTATGGACTTTCTGAATGAGATAAGAGCATTGACCAGAATACGCCACAGAAACATTGTAAAGCTACTTGGCTATTGTTCACGTGGTGAAAACTCAATTTTGGTTTATGCGTATCTTGAAGGGGGTAGTCTAACTAGTATTTTGAGCAACAACAACAGTGCTCAAAATTTAGATTGGAGGAAAAGGGTGAACATCATCAAAGGTGTTGCATACGCCTTATCGTATATGCACCATGATTGTTCACCTCCTATCGTTCATCGAGACATATCAAGCAAAAATATTTTGCTTGATACAGATTATGAAGCGTGTGTTTCCGATTTTGGTACATCAAAGATTTTGAACCAAGAATCTTCGAATTTGAGTCACTTAGCAGGAACATATGGATACATTGCACCAGGTACATTTATTTTATTGTCACAAATGTAATTAGATACACAAATTAACATGTTATATCATCCGTAAGAGCACTAGCTAGCAGAGCCCCTCCTACCACTGGTCCCTGTCAGCGCCACATTAGAAAAGTCCTCTAGTCTGGAACCCACCACTTATTTAATCCCCACCGTTGAATTTGAAAAATAAAATTAATAAAAACTACTCAACAACTCGTGTTAGCAACCACGAATGGCCTAAAAAATGAGTGGACCACAAGTCACACCCAACTCGTGGTCAAGGGGATCACAAGTCAACAATGAACCACATGTGGTCTGCTCTAAGGACATTAATCGTGTTTTTTTTATTATATTTGCAGAACTTGCTTACACAATGAAGGTAACAGAAAAGTGTGATGTGTATAGCTTCGGGGTTCTAACGCTGGAAGTCATCAAAGGAAAGCTTCCAGGTGATATAGTAACCTCTTTAATATCTCCACAGCTGAACGAGAAGGTTGACCTTAAAGATTTGATAGATCAACGGCTTCCTGTTCCGCTCCCAGATATCAGAATAGTTATAACATCATTATTAATTCTGGCAAAAAGATGTGTTAATCCAAACCCCGAAATAAGGCCTACAATGTATGATGTTTCGCAAACAATTGCATCATTTCTTTGCGACACAACGTACAAACAGTAATAAAGTTGTGTAGTGACAGTAAAACCTGAATAAACTAATAGCATTAGGACTGAGATATTTTATTAATGGGTTTAGTGCGACGGAATGCAACTAACTATGCAAAAAAAGTTATAGTGTGCATGAACTAACGTTTTTGTTTATTGTATGCATAAACTTAATAAAAAAGTTTAAATCATGTAACTTTTTGCGACCGACTAATCAAAACCTTACACGTAGCCTGTTCAAAAAAATTTTTTTTTGCACGTGCCAGCTCATATTGGCTGTCATGTATACACATTGTATGATTTGAATATTTTTACTAAGTTTATGCATACAATAAAAAAAATGTTAGTTCGTGCACACTATAACTTTATGGGCATAGTTTGTTTCATTCCGGCGCACTAATCCCTTTATTAATTTAGTGATATATTATTATATCAAATATATTAATAAATTATTTATCTAAAGAGGTTCATGTATGACTTTCAAAATTTGTTATGAATAATAACTCTCTAACTGGATCTATTCCCAAAAGTTGGCTTCGAGAATCCGTTGAACGGATTGATTTATCCCAAAAGAAATAGGTAACTTAGACTTCACTCGAATGGCTCTTGTTATACACTAATGAACTTAGTGGCCCTATTCCTTTGCTATAGGTGACCTCAAATCCCTTCGTGTTCTTCGTCTATATTCAAACAAACTTTGTGGTCCTATTCCACGAGAGTTCGGAAACTTAGCATCTCTAACTAGTTTGCAAATAAGTAATAATCAACTCAATGGGTCCATTCCAAGTTCATTTGGTAACCTAGAAAACTTAGAAAAATTGTTTCTGTATGACTTGAATTGCTGATCGTTGTTAATAATAACCGAACAGGTCAGATTCCAAAGAGCCTTAGGAAACTTATGAAACTTAAACTTAAACTACAATTTGGCATCAGATCACATATGTATAAAAAAAGAAACAACCTCAAAAGAAAGCAACTTAAACTTATGCTACTACAACATTGAAGCATTTCATCAAACAGTTGGAGGACATTAGGAAACTTAACTGATTCAGGATCTCCATTGATTTTAGCAACTGCTTTTGTGGGCTTGTGGCATTTCTGAGAATGTTAAAAGCATTTATTCAACTTACTGGAATGCTGGTGCACAAATTCAATCTGGACATCTTTTTTTGAGGGATGTATATTTTACAAGTAAAGGAAAACGGGTGGTAGTACTGTATATGGTCTGCTTCTAAAAAATGTTATAATGAAATTTAACATATATAATCCAATTATAACTGGAACGAAGCTAATTGCCAAATTTCGTATTTTTTAAAAAAGTTATAAACAATAAAGAAAAGGGATTTGCTAACTAGTGCCTTAGTGAAGGAAATAACAGGTTCATTAAATACTTCTTAACTAGTGCACTAGCAAATCCTTAAAATAAAAAAAAAATAAGTAGTCAAAGTAATTTATAAAAGAAAAAATTTCATTACATAGCCTGGGATATGTCATATTATTAAGTTTTGTCCTTCTCATTTTATTTTATCATTACATATCCTTATAGTGGGGTATTTACATCCTTTTACAATAAAAGTCTACTTCAGAGCCACCCCAAATAAAAGTCGTCTTCTTCATTTATCTTCTCCATCTTGAGAGATGACTTTTGCGGTTTTACCAAAACAATTCATATATACATACATGAAATTAACGAACCGCCATAAACAATTCGCCAATGGCTACTACCATATATATATATATATTGCAGTTACCAAAAAATATTCAAAACAAAAAGTAAGTTATAAAGATATAACCAATCAAAAGAATTGTTTTATTGTCATAAAATACATCACTATTTTTTTTTTAAAAATAACAATACAATGACAAAATAATAGCTAGAAATCAAAAAAATCAAATATAGTATGAAAGCTTGCGTTGACGAACAATCTCCTTGGTTTAATTCGTATATACTACCTATAATTAAGAGCTTTAATTGATCACATTTTTGATTACACAAGAGCTTTCTTTGCCAGCAATTGGAACCCACCAGTGGCTCGCCTGATGTGGAAGGCTTTTAAAATGCGTGATAGAGCTTCAACAGTCCACAAAATAATGCATGGATGCGTGTGATAAACGTCAAGGTTTGTACAAGATCAAAACAAGCCAAAGAAATGTGAATCTAATCATATGTATAATTGATTAAACAGTGAATACATGCATGATCGATAAACGGGAGTCGCAGGCCCTTATTATCGCAGAGAACACAAGAGATCCAGATATGATGATGACAAGCATAGGAGCCGGTCTCCTGTCAGGTAAACAAATTTCACTCGCACCTTACTTTGTTGCAATCCCTCTTTTGTTTCACATCAAGGATCTGATAGATACTTGTTTGGAATGTATAGGAGTGTTTCTCCTTCTGAACGCCGCAGTGCTAGCCCACGTAGGACTCCATCGATCTCCACGCAGATCACCTTTAATTAAAGAGCAGTAGTCCTGGTGCATCTGTTGAAAAAGAACGCTCAGCCACCCCAAAAAGTGTTTCACCTCCTGCAAAAGCTAATTCTCGAATCCCATCACCCCGACGTTCTGATGCTGATGTGAGTATAACATATGTTTTTCACGTGAAATGTTCAGTTTGGTGGAACTTATCTGGATGCTGATTATCTAAATAGTTTGTTTCAGGAAGGAGAAGCAAGGGAACGGCACAGTTATGTATTGGCATGAAGTGATGAGCAATGCTCTGTTTTGTGATGAGTCGGATGAATTTTTGAACTCAGTTCCTCATGCATATTTTTAAGGTTAGCTTTTTTCTGTTGTACTCACGTCTTCCACGAATTCTGTCAAGTGATCTTTTTGGGTGGGTATGACTTGGCAGCTGGTTTTAAAGATCTCTCTGGTTTAAGACCCAGGTGCTATTAGTTCATAAATTATTGTTGGCTAGTTTTTAGGATTCCTAGTTAAACTCTATCCGGTTTTAAAAGTCATGACAACATTGTAGCTGCTCTTTTATCCGAAGTCATGACAAGTTGGTATGACTTGGCAGCTGGTTTTAAACATCTCTCTGTCGTTAGACTATAGTATTGCTTTTACTTTTTGACATTTTGAGCTATGCTGATTTAAAGTAACACCATTCTTTTTAAAAATTTGTTGTAGATGTTCAATACAGGTGTCTTTTGGTGTTATTAAATCATATTCGTTTGTTTTATTGCGTTTATAAGTGTAGGCTTGCTTGCTTGCTTCCTAAAATAGTATATATATGACGTGAATCACGTGATTGGTAGCTGAAAGTACGTATCGGCGTATTTATTGACGTGACTAAACTACAGAAATGAGGCAAGCTATGATAATGTAGGAATCCTTCTGTTATCTCACTCTTGGATCTTCACTGGTGGTTATGGTATTTTTGGATCGCCTATGCTTACAAGATGCATTTAGTTTGGTCAGTCCAAGTGGCTGATCTTTGGTAGTCCGAGCTTGCAACTACAGCTGGTTAGCTCGTCTTAAATATGGGTTGTATGGTCTCTTCTGATCGATCACTTGTCATTAGGATCAATTTTTGGTTCATTTGTATTTTCCATTCTTAACATGATTGAAAAGTTCTGCTCAGTTTGTTCTAAGGTCTATTTTGCTTTGAGAGCGCGGAACATATTTTTTCTTATAACACAAATACAACTATTAGTGCAAGGATGAGAACTCTTGATTCAAATTTGTCATTTTGCTTAGCTTGGTTGAGCTATCATGTTCTTGATATCGATAGGCAAAATGATTTCACTTTTAACATGGTTTGTATGTTTACACCTTCCTGCATTTCAAACAAGCAACATGACATAGCATGAATAATTTCCATTAATTTGATCTTATTAGTATAGATTATATTCAATATATACATCTTATTACTTGATAAATACAATCATTATTTTAGAACAATTATTGTTTCCACAAGTAATCACCATGGATGAGGATCTAAGGCTACGTGGGACAGCTTGTCCATAAGATGTCGCCGACTCGCTGGTGGCATGGGTGTGACAGATCTTTCATGAGAAGTCGTTTGCCACAGTGTGTGACAGAAGGTATAACGTACAAGTCGGTTGTGGCAGTGGTCTCTTAAGAGTTTTTGGTTTTGAATGCATTGTGAGTGTATCGTCTAGAATGTATATACATAATACGGCACTTGCTTGGAAATACTCCGGCTACCAAAGGCATACGAGTCATGTGATTCCGGTAACCCGCCACAACTTGGTTTGTTCTAGATAGATGCATCGTGAAATTTTGGGTTAGTGAAAGTGAGAATTTTTACGAATCATTATCTTCAAGTTTGGGTTTGGAAATTAAAGGAATTTTATACTTATAAATTAGGATGGTTAATCATTGCTGTAAAAATAAAAAATAAAAAAAATAAGATGGTTAATCATTACTCTTAGACGAAGATTAAAGAGCATGTTCAGCATTAAAAGATTAAAGAGCTTGGATAGTTGGATGTATACTCTTAAGTTGTAATAAAGTAACGAGGAACTGTCCTTTCTTTCTTTTAAAAGTTAACTGCAAACTTCAAACTTGTTCCTCGTGGTTTACACACTCTAACAATGGGGCTCTTTTTTAAGTATTATTGTAACTGGGTCCTTATTTTAAGACTTTTTTTTACAAAATTAGTCCCTAATTAACAGGTGCATTATTGAGTGTCGTCAAATCTGCACGTAGTCATCACGTACAGGTGCAATATTACAGTCTTTTCTCACAAAATACAAAGGACCATTGGTAATGCCATCGAAAAGGAACCCTCATTGTTAAAATATAAAACCATAGGAACCAATCTTGCAATTAACTCTTGATAATACATCTCATTATTCATATTTATCATTTCTTTATACATACTAAAAACTTACTGACCTAACCACTTATTAACCACTTAAAAAACTTAAATAATTCTTAAATTTAATGTTTCATGTATCATAGTTTAAATTATAAACTCGAAAATATGGAGAAAAAAAGTTATATTACTATTAATAATGATAAAAAAAAAAGTCTTATTGATTTACACGTTTTTATAATTCGTCACTAAATTACATTTTTTATCTTTTCAATAAAATAATAAATCTTAATATATACTTCATTTAAATATAACTATCAACATTTTTTTTTAAAAGGTCAATTTCGCTGGAAACTTTGTGTCGCGATTTGACAGCAGGAGGTCTAACATACATTGTCTTAACCAAGTCCACGCTAGAGAGCTCTTTTGAAGTAAAAATGTCTATTTCAAATACCCGATGAGAAGAAAAACACCTACTAATCCAACCAAAGGCACGACGATTAATAGGGGTAAACCTTGCCCTATCAGATTTGAACCTAAGTCAAGGCCTCATAAAGGGACTTAATTCTCATGTCCTCCCGAAGGCTTCAACACAAGACTTCAGACAAGGGGATGGTGTTGAGTCTTGGATTCGCTGATTAGACTTACTCACTGACATGTATAGTCAGCAAAGTCTTCAGCGAGTCCAGTGACTCTCTTCAGCGGGATGTATGCTGACCAAATGGTTGTCATGGCGGGAAGTATTCAAACCATATGAAGACAAGAGTCACATGGTGGTTCTTCCAACTGTAACATACCTTAACTGGAAAAGGTACTCGTTGGGACCAAAAACTTGGATTTTCTCTTTCATACCCATTTTGGTAAAGAAGACAAAGGCTCTTGCCTGGAAGTACAAGGAGCCAATGGAATGTCGACAACCATCATCTATCTCTGTCAAAGGGAGGCTGTGTTGCCCTAATTCTTCCTCTATATAAAGCAACACAGCCGCATTGTATCAAGTGTGTTAGTCACCTTGAAAGTGTTTGTCACTTGTAATTGTTTAAGTTTTTAGTGTGTCTAGGCTTAGCAATTACCTTTGTTCTTTTGTATTCTTGTAAGTCAAGTGTGTAAGATCAACCATGTATTCATCGTTTAATCAATGATACATATGATTATCCTTGCATTAATGTACTACAATTGAACTTAATATTGTTTTTGTTATTTACTTGCTTATTTACTTTCTTGTCTAATTTAAATACAACATAAGTTGTGCATTCAATGACCATCAGATGGTCTTTTAACAATTGAGCTAAAGCTCAAGGACATAACTATTAACATATTTTAGCTTTTCATGATTATTTAAAATGATATTATTAAAACATATTTTTACAAAAATATTCTAAAACTTGTGAATGATTCAATTGATACTGGTAATTAAATCTACATAATAAGTTTTATTCACATCTTAAAAAAAACAAAATATATTAACCGATATACCAAAAATATATTAAAAAATCTATTAAAATCTATATTAAAATAAATTATATATCTATTAATCCACCAACTATCTAATATGTTACATAGAGAAGTAAAATACCGTACATGATAATTTTCAAATAGGTTTACTTTTTGATAACATCAAGTTCTTAATATACAATATCTAATTTTGAAACTGTAAATAATAATAAATGTTTATATATCAATTACTTTTCAAAAGATAAAAAGTTTTCAAAAGAAAAAAAAAGTTATATAAGGTACATCTTTATTATGAAAGTTTTAAAGTATACATAAGTTACTAATTAGGAATCTGACAAACTAACAATTCTATGTTGCAATCTCTTGAAATAGATCAAAAAAAATCTTACGGTGTTAATTGAAAGATTGGTCCCTATTTATTTTTTTCATTTTAAAATGAGGTCCTTTCCGAGTTTACCAGTAATGATGGTCCCTTTTGTGTTGTATAAAATGATTTTATTGTCCCTGCACGTGTTGGTCACGTGAACACTTGACGACACTCACTAACAAGTCTGTTAAAAAGGGACCAATCTTGAAAAACTTTCTTAAAATAGGGACCTAATTACATTGATACTTAAAAAAAGATCCTCATTGTTAAAATGAAACAAACAATAGGGACCAATTATGCAATTAACTCAAAATTTTATCTAAAAAATGGTGGATTAAATAATTTTACATTTACCTTAAATTTTATTGACATGTATATAGAAGGTACATTTTGTACACTTTTCATTAGGTAACAAAAGTTGTAATACCTTTTTGGGTAATGGGAGGTTCTTAATGATCGGTAAACGTTTTTTGTAAGAATAAATTTTTTCTAAGTATATTAAGATTAAGATCTTATTACTGATAAACGCCTAGAATGCATAATTTTAAGATGTAAAATCAAGTTGTTTTGTGAAGCTTAATAGACGATTAGGGGTACTCTTATGTTTGTTAAGTGTTTCAGGCACTAGGTGATGAAATGGAGCTAATTGAATCAAGAAACGAGTCAAGGAACCAAGAAGCAAAAATCTGGAATTCTGAAATTACAAAGGGCGTAACTTACGCCAGACTTGGCAGTAGGTTACGCCAGTTGAAAATCCAAGGGGCGTAACTTTCGCCCAGGGGGGTAGTAGGTTACGCCAGTTGCAGATCAGAAACCCGATTTTTATGGTTTTAATTAACTTTCAGTTATATACAATTCAATTGACGACTTGGGAAGTTACCATTCATAATATTCACTCACAATATCAGTTCCTAACATAGAGAAGACCCCAAAATCATCATCAAATCACCAATTCATGAAGATGACAATTCAAATTGAAGATTCAATGATGAAGATGATAGGCTAGGTTTTCTATTGATCATTCTCATGTGAACAATTATGTAAGACATTTATGTTCAATCTTTCTTATACTCATGTTGGATTAGATGTTTAATTCTTTATTAGTCTTTTACATCTAATGTTGTTTGGATTGTTTGAATGATTAATTGTTCATGATTTGAATGAAATTCATCTATCATTTGGTTTTAACTTGTTAATTGATCATTGATTATTGAATGAATTTCTTATGAACTCATAGTTTATTTTAATGAATTAGAAGTCTAGTTGTGTCAATTCCCCGGTTTTCGTTATCGTGAATCATCACAATCGATTAGTCTAGATCTTGAATTCATTCAATCCAAACATTATAACGAATTATGTCTATGTGGTTTCCAATGAGTATAAGTTAGATTACATATTTGAAAACATAATTGGGAGCATGAGAATGGTCTATTTTGTTTAATTGAATTATTGTGTTAAGTCAATAATCATTTTCAGTTTTAACTAAATTAAACAATCAATCAATTTTAAGTTTATGCCTAGATTAATTAATTTTGTAAACTTGTTTAACACTTTCCCGTGATTCCCTGTGGAACGATATTCGACTTACCCTAACTAATTAGTAGTATTTAGTTTATATTTTTGATCGGTCCAACGACAACGATCAAATTTTGGCGCCGCTGCCGGGGAATCGGTGTGCAAAGTGTTAAAGTTTGTTTGTAATTTGTTAAAATTTTCAGAAAAAAATATCCAAAAAGAAGTAGTCTAGTTTTAGTTGTTAGTTTGTTTATTTCCTTTTTATTCTTGTATTTCAGTTTTACGCTAGGTGTGTTCATTGTGTGTAGGCTACAGGTTGTTTGTATATGCATACGAGGTATTCAAAGAAGAAGTCACCGTTGTTGTTTGATCTGGAAATTGAGAAAACAGCTAGGAGAAACCGAGTACTTCACCGTGCAACTATGAGTGACCCCGGTAATTCACAAAGAAACATTCCACCAAAGACCCAATCTGCCGGAATTCAACATGAACCCAACTTTGAACCAAACTACCAACATCAAGACCAATATCAACAACCACCCCGATCCGAGAGGAGTGGTTTTACAACTCCTCACCGATTTGGAACACCAACCTATGTTGGAGATAGATCACGGTATACGGAGGATGTGTATGATCGAGTTGCTAATTGGGATGATAGGAGGTTTGATGACCATTCGGATGGGTATGAATGGAATGATGGGGAGGATTATGTTCAACCACCAAACCGCCAATACCCGCAATTTAACCAACCTCCAATTAACCAAAGATTTCCTCAAGGACCACCAAACCACAACCGTCATGGAAACCACCCAATTTACCCACCACGTAATCGAGTTGCTCCAAACATGAACTATCAACCTCCACCACAAGGAGTTGATAGTCATTTTCGACCCACCATAGCCGTTAATGCTTCACCTATAGTACCACCGGTGTTGAGGGGTAGAGCGTTTGAGGTAAGACCTCAATGTTTGAGTATATTACCGAGTTTCCATGGAAAAGCAACGGAGGAGCCTTATTTGCATTTGTCAGAGTTTGAGGCTATTTGTAGTACCATTGGAGGTCAAGGATTCTCACCGGATGAGGTTAAACTAGTTTTGTTTCAGTTCACTTTGAAGGATAAAGCGAAACAATGGTTCTTAGCTTTGCCATCGGGTAGTATCTTTACATGGGCTGAAATGCAACAACAATTCTTGGATGAGTATTATACAATGCAAAAGACTAGTGATGCAAGAACCTCCATTAGAACCTTTCAACAACAATCGGGTGAAACATTTCATGAGTCATTTAAGAGGTTTAATGAGTTGTTGAGAACTTGTCCACACCATGGGATTGCTAAATGGGAGTTGATCACGACTTTCTATGATGGTTTGTTACCGGAAGAGAAAAGAGATGTGAATTCTATTAGCAATGGTACTTTCTTGACAAATCCCGAAGATGTTGATTAGGAATTCTTGGAGAAGATGAGTGTGAATTCAAAGAGACAAGCTCAATCAAATAGGAGGGCAAGGCATCCAATTGCTTCATTATCATCAACAAGTGATCAAGCAACAAAAGATCGAATTGAGGCATTGGAGCGAAAGTTTACCAAGTTGGGGAAAGCTGAAAATAGGGGTGTTGCTCAAGTTTCTCAAGAATACCCGATTTGTGAGAGTTGTGATGAGCTTGGGCATACGGCTTTGCAATGTCCATTACTCCCGGAAGAAGTTGAAGAGGTGAATCAAGTGTTTGGAGAAAAGAGGCCATTTGACATGAACTCCAACATTTATCATCCCGGAATGAGAAACCATCCAAATCTTAGATATGGGAATTCATCAAACCAACTCAACCCGAACTTTCAAGGAAACCACCAAACCAGTGGAGCACCATCTCAACCGTTCCAAAACCGAAATTACAACCAAGGAAATTATCAAGGTGGCCAAAATCAAGGGTTCAATAGAGGCTACCCAAGGAACTATCAACAAGGTAATAACCAAGGTGGGAATTCGGGAGGTAATGAGGTATCAACCGGGGAGATTATGGAGTACTTGAAGGAAATGGATCGAAAGAATGAGATTCGGGACAAAACGGTTGAAAGTTTGCAAAAGCAAGTTGGTCAATTGGCGGAGGATGTGGCTGCGTTGAGAAAGGATCCGGGGAAGCTACCAAGTGACACAAAGATCAATCCACAACACCAAAGTAGCGGCTCAAAGAATATCAAGAATGTGGAGATAAATAATGTAAGTACTCTTCGTAGTGGTAGGATTTATGATAATAAAGTTGAACCTCCATCATCACTGGTAGATGGTGTGGTGGAGGATGTTGATGATGACCAAGATAGTGAGCATGAACCGGAATTTGTTTTGCCTAAACCAAGTAAAAAAGTGTCTTTTAAAGAGGTAAAAAACAATAGGTCTAGTGAAAAATTTTCTGTAAAACAAGGTAAGGATATGGAGGGTAATACCATTCCTTTCCCTTTGGCTTTGATTGATCCAAAACTTAGGCTTACACTTAAGAAAAGAGGTCCCCATGAGGAAGAAATGTGGGAAATTTTTAAACAAGTGAAAATCAATATACCTCTTATTGACATAATCAAACAAGTTCCGGCTTATGCTAAATACCTCAAGGACTTGTGTACCCAAAAACGGCATCATAAGCTTCCAAAGAAAATTGTTTTAAATGAGGAAGTTAGTGCCGTTGTGATGGGCATACTCCCACCCAAACTCCAAGATCCAGGAGCACCTTTGATTACAATTCAAGTTGGTGATTTTAAGATGAAAAGGTCACTTTTGGATATTGGGGCGGGTGTGAGTATCCTACCGGGTATTTTGTATGACCAATATGACTTTGGACCATTGGAAAAAGTCGACACCACCTTGGTGATGGCTGATTTGTCACTCAAACTCCCTAGGGGAATTGTCCAAGATGTCATAGTTAAAGTGGAGGATTTTTACTACCCCGTAGACTTTTTGGTACTTGATTTTGCACCAAGCGGTAATGTTAGGCAACCCACCGTTATCTTGGGTAGACCCTTTTTGGCCACCGCTAATGCATTAATTGATTGTAGAAGGGGTACGGTTGAAATGACCTTTGGCAACCGTAAGATTAGATTGAATGTTTTTGCTAGTGTTCCTAACCCCGTAGTTAGTGACGAATGCTTTATGGCGGACGTCATTGATGAGTGTATTTCTCATGAAAATGAGGAGGACACACGGGAGTCTTGTGCTTTAGTTGACAGGTTAATTGCGGAGCATAGTGAAAAATTGAAGAAGGAAGAGAAGGATTGGGAGATCATGGCAATTCAAGAAGGTAGACCACCATGGACTCACTTGGTGGAAAGTCTACCGGATCATATTGATACTCATCTCAAGCCTTCCATTGAAAGTCCACCACAAGTTGAGTTGAAAGAGCTCCCATCTCATTTGAAGTATGCATTTTTGGGAGAAGAACAAACTTTACCGGTGATTATTGCATCAAATTTGGAAGAAGTGCAAGAAAAGGCATTGCTAAAAGTGCTCAAGGAAAACAAGGCGGCCATTGGGTGGACAATTGCCGACTTGAAAGGCATTAGTCCATCAATTGTGATGCATAAGATAATCACCGATTCTGAAGCAAAACCTTCACGTGATGCTCAAAGAAGGTTGAATCCTCATATGCGTGAAGTTGTGAAGAAGGAGGTGCTAAAATGGTTGGATGCTGGAATTGTTTACCCAATTTCGGATAGTACATGGGTGAGTCCAACACAAACGGTACCTAAGAAAGCCGGAATTCAAGTGGTGAAAGGAGATAGTGGTGAGCAAATTGCTACCCGACCCATCACCGGGTGGAGGGTGTGCATTGATTACAGGAAATTGAATACCGCTACTTCAAAAGATCATTTCCCATTACCATTCATTGATCAAATCATCGAAAAACTTGCAGGTCAGAAGTTTTATTGTTTTCTAGATGGTTATTCAGGTTATAATCAAATTGCTATCCATCCCGATGACCAACACAAGACCACATTCACATGCCCCTATGGGACTTTTGCCTTTAGGCGAATGCCATTCGGTTTGTGTAATGCTCCAGCCACCTTTCAAAGGTGTATGATGAGTATCTTTTCAGATATGGTCGGTGAATCACTAGAAATCTTTATGGATGATTTTTCAATTTTTGGTCAAACCTTTGATAATTGTCTTGATGAGCTTACCAAAGTTTTGAAAAGATGTGTTGAGACAAATTTGGTTTTAAGTTGGGAAAAGAGCCACTTCATGGTTCAAGAGGGGACGGTTTTGGGTCATGTAATTTCAAATAAAGGCATGGAAGTTGACCGGGCCAAAATCAAAGTGATTTCTACTTTACCCCCTCCAACCAATGTTAAGGGTGTCCGTTCTTTTCTTGGACACGCCGGGTTTTATAGAAGGTTCATCAAAGGATTTAGTGTCATAACAAAACCTTTGTGTAATTTGTTACTAAAAGATGTACCTTTTGTTTTTGATGAAGAGTGTTTAAAAGCTTTCGAAACCTTGAAAGAGAAATTGGTTGAAGCCCCCATTTTGCAATCACCAAATTGGTCCATGCCATTTGAAATTATGTGTGATGCAAGTGATTTTGCAATCGGGGCTGTTTTGGGGCAACGGGTAGACAAGAAACCCGTTGTGATTTATTATGCAAGCAAAACTTTATCGGATGCCCAATTGAATTATACAACCACCGAAAAAGAATTGCTTGCTGTTGTTTATGCACTTGACAAGTTTCGTTCTTACATTTGTGGTAGCAAAGTGATAGTGTACACAGATCATAGCGCGGTGAAGCATTTGATGGAGAAAAAGGATGCAAAACCAAGGCTAATTCGGTGGGTGTTGCTACTACAAGAGTTTGATTTGGAGATTCGAGACAAGAAAGGAAGTGAGAACGTGGTAGCGGACCACTTGTCAAGGATTCAATCAATGGATGATGGATCAACCAAGGAGATCAATGAAACGTTTCCGGATGAACATTTACTAACCATTTCTATTGTTCCTTGGTATGCAAATTTTGTGAATTTCTTGTCTGCAGGTAAGATACCGGAACATTGGCCTAAGAGAAAGAAACAACAATTCTTGGCACAAGCAAAGCAATACATTTGGGATGAGCCGGATTTGTTTAAAGTGGGCCCGGATCAATTGGTGAGAAGATGTGTTCCGGAAGAAGAAATTCAAGAGGTTTTGACTCATGCACACTCATTTGCATGTGGAGGTCATTTCAGCGGCCAAAAGACAGGTTATAAGGTTCTTATGTGTGGTTTGTTTTGGCCTAGTATCTTTAAAGATGCCGCTGAATTTGTTAAAAAGTGTGTTAGGTGTCAACAACTAGGTAGTATTACCAAAAGAAACGAAATGCCCATGCAACCAATTTTAGTTGTTAATATTTTTGATGTTTGGGGCATTGATTTCATGGGACCATTCCCTAATTCCTTTGGTAATTACTACATTTTAGTGGCAGTAGATTATGTTTCTAAATGGGTGGAAGCCATTGCCACTAGAACAAATGACCATACCGTTGTTTGCAAGTTTGTTCAAAGTAACATTTTCTCAAGATTTGGAATTCCTCGTGTGATCATAAGTGATGGGGGATCTCATTTTAAAAATTTTCAGTTTGGCAAACTTCTCAAACGGTATGGCGTGAACCACCGGAATGCTACTCCTTACCACCCACAAACGAGTGGTCAAGTTGAGGTTTCCAATAGGCAAATTAAAGAAATTTTGCAAAAGACGGTTAGGCCCGATAGAAAGGATTGGTCAACAAAATTGAATGATGCTTTATGGGCTTATCGAACCGCTTTTAAAACACCTATTGGCACTACACCATATCGGTTGGTTTATGGGAAGGGTTGTCATCTTCCACTTGAGCTTGCACATAGGGCTTTTTGGGCCGTTAAGGCCGTTAACATGGATTTTGAGAGTGCAGGCAAGGAAAGAAAGTTGCAATTGTGCGAATTGGAAGAACTGAGAAATGAAGCATATGAATGCGCATCAACATACAAAGACAAGATGAAAGCGGTTCATGATGCCAAATTAAAGAAAAAGGTGTTCGAAGTTGGCCAAAAGGTGTGGCTTTACAATTCAAAGCTCAAATTCTTTCCGGGAAAACTCAAGAGCAAGTGGATGGGTCCATATGTTATTACAAGAGTTGGAAGGTTTGGTGAAATTGAAATTGAGGATCCAAAGGATGGAGTGAAGCAAATGGTCAATGGGCACCGTTTGAAGCCTTATTTGGATGCAAATGACATTAATGGCTCTACAAAGGAAATGGTGAACTTCATCTCAAGTCCACCATCTTATGATCTTGCATGAATCAAATTGAGGTAATGTCGGGCTGAGGACAATAAACTTAGCACTAAACGGGAGGCAACCCGTTGTTTGTTTGTTTTCTAGCTTCATTTTCGGTAAGTTAGCTGTTTGCATTTTATTTATTTGTTTGAGTGTTTTGTAGCATCATCACACATGAAAACTTAATTCTCAGCACTTATGTTTGAGAATTAAGTTGGGGAAGGTCAGTTTGGGTGAAAAAGGAAAACGTTTTGCAAGTTACGTAGTTGAGTAACTCATCTCTAGTTTCGGGCGTACATTGAGGACAATGTGCCTTTAAGTTGGGGAAGGGAGTCTATTTTTATAACCAATTGCAACCAATGTGGCTGTGGCTGTAGTTAAAAAAAAAAATAAAATAAAATAAAATCATAAGGGCGTAAGCTACGACCTAACTGGCGTAACTTACGGTACAAAGGATTTGCAAAATTTCAATTTAGCGTAGCTACGCCAGCCTTGGCGTAGGTTACGGTGCCCTGGAAGTGGCTATTTTAGTTTACGCCAAAAATCCTCTGTTTACGCCTCCGAAGACGCCAAAATAGCTATTTCCAGATAGGCGTAGGTTACGCCTACATCTGGCGTAGGTTACGGTAGGTGTGACTGAGACTTATGTCTGAATACAACTGGCGTAAATTACGGCCCTTCTCAGCGTAGGTTACGGCAACAGAAAGCAGAACCGGCGTAGGTTACGCCCCTGCCTGGCGTAAATTACGGTAACAGAAGGTCGAATTTTTTTTTATTTTAATAAAATCCAGAAAATTTTAAAACTTTTTAATTACAACCACAACCAGAATTCTTTTTCTTTTCACCCATACATATCTGAACATATCTTTATCTCTCAATTCTTTCTTCCCCAATTATTTTCCACAAAACCCTAACCTTCAATCTCTAATTACTTCTTCAATTCTTCATCAATTCTAACAATTCTTTAGGCTAAATTGCATAACTTTTCGAGGGCTACAAAACCCCTATCTTTGTTTGTTTAATTTCAGCCTAATTTTCAAGATTCATGTGAGTTTAATTTCGAATTTTTTTTTGAAATTTCTTCTTAATTTTTGTTAATTCACTAACCTTTGCTAAAGTTGTTACTTTGTGTTAGTTGTTGACATGGATGCTCTAAAGAAGGCAGGAAAGATGGTCAAGAATTTAAGCAAGAAAGGTGACACTTCTTCTAGTCAACAAAAGAAGAAGAGAAGGCAAGTGGTTATTCAAGAATCATCATCATCATCATCAGAAGAAGAAAACTCACAGCAGAGAAGTGATGAAATGGAAGTTGAGGTGGATAAACCGGAATGGCGTCAAGGTATCCCCTTATTTACATTACCTCTTGAATGGCAACCAATTTTGTTTAAAGAAAAAATGGGGGAGGCTAGACATCTTGAGGATCAATTGTTGGGGGAAAGGCCACTTGATTTGTCAGAATTTCGGGGATTTGGGATGGTTGAAGCCTTTGAGCAAATGGGGTGGAAACAAGCCTTGGTTTGGACCAATAATGATAATTCTGAGGTGTACTTAAATGGTATTATGGATTGGTTAAGTACCTTAGAATTAATTCATGGTAGTAACCCTCCTGTGTCTTCTAAGTTAGTAGGCACGGTAAATGGAAAGAAGGTGATAATGTCTTTTGCTACTTTAGATAAAATAACAAAATTTGACACGGGTGCTACGTCGGGAAGGGCTTGTGATTATGTAGATGAGAAATATTTGGCAGGGGCAGAAACACCACCTAATTGGATTGATATGCTTTCTGAGATTTTTGATGTTAGAAGAGACAGTTTGAGCACAACATTTAGGTTGGAGCGTTCTTTGTTGAAACCACTGCCCCGGTTGATAATGTCAATGTTACTTTGGAATGTTTGCCCCAGAACCAGTGATAAAAGTATGGTTAGGCATCAGGATGTTATTGTTTTATATGCCTTGGTAACGGGGAATCTAGCCTTATCACTTAGACAGATTATGATGTTTAATATTTGGGAGGCAAGGAACAAGAGGAACAAGCTTGTCATCCCTCACCCGAAACTTATTTCTCGCCTACTTCAAATCAATAAGGTAGTCCCTAAGGATACTAATTTACAGTTTTTGGATGGTACTCCTTATACAAGGAAGAGATTGTTGAAAGGGAATGAATGGGAGTTTCAAGATCATCCACAATTTAGACTCCTTAAGGATTTGAAGGTTGGTGGGTATTTGGTAGCCCCTAAGCAGGGGGTTACTCGGGAAGAGGCAATAGCACTTGTGGAATCAATGGGTGCTAGTCAAAGGGGTGAATCAAGTAGGCCTCAAGAAGGTGTTCAAGGAAGAAGAGATGGTTTGCTGGGAGCTGGGATAGGAGGTACAGGGCCGAGTTTTGGTTATGATAGGCCTCAGGAGTATGATCAGTGGACCTCCTATGAGAGGAGTATGTGGGATATTACTGCTCAGAGTGGTGTACAGAGGCGGAGTTATGAATTAGCTATGGCGTATGCTCATGAACAACATAGAAGACAGCAGTTCGATTATTATGAGCAGGTCCGCCATCATCAGGACCACATTGCAGGTCTTGATTATATAGAAACTCCCCCACCATACGATTATACGCAGCCGTTTAATCCTGCAGCTCATCCAGCATATCCTCAAAGTTATGATTCTGAATGGTTTCCCCGACATTCTTGTGTCGGTCGGGTCGAGGACACTTCGGATGCACCACCAGCAGCTTCGGATCCATTTGAAGCCCAATCTCTCTATCGGGGTTTGATGGAATCGATTTTTGGATCACGAGGTCCACGACAGTGATCGGTACCTTCTTTTCATTTTCATTTTTATTTTTGTTATTTCTTGTGTGATTATGTGACTATTTATTTATTTGTTTTTGTGCTTTTGCATTTTCAATTCATAGGTAGATTTCAAATTTCTTGTTAATTTATTGTTAATTTACTTTCTTGTATTATGGAATTGAATCAAAGAGACAAAATGTTCGAGTTATATTAGTTATACATATTTGTAAAATGAGATTTTCTTGTAAGTGGATGAGTATATGTAAGTGGAGCTAGGTAGTATAGGCTAGATTGCATGACATGATTGATTTATAAGCCGCTTGATAGAGTTGTTAGCAAGTAAAAACATAGAAATGTACAATTGAAGGTAATATGCCAATTGTGAGTCATAATGCATGCATCACACTTATTTATCCGTTATATCCTTCAATTTCATGAGAGAAAAACGCCTCGTCGACGATTGATTTAGATTGTTAGCGTAGCATTATTTTTCGTGATCATCATATTGTGTGAATCATTATTGTACATTAGGTTAGAACTAGTATACTTACCGTGTCGAGACCTCTAGCTTGAATTATGTGCTTAAAATCATAAAACAATCATACAAATCACTCCATAGTTCACTTCACCTCGTCATAAAATCCGTTAATAGTTCAAAGTTGTGTTATTTATGATGATGAATCGAAAGAAAGAACAAATTGAAGTCAAATTGCAATATCCGGTTGAAAAATCAAAGCATATGGTTAAAAGTCAAATTCAAGTCAATTATCCATGTAAGTTGATCCAAAAGAACCAAAAGTGAATTGTTCCAAAATCATTCTAGTAAATCGCCAATTGAGAATCATTACCATGTTTCATTCCATCAATCTTGTATGAATACCGAAGTAATAGTTTGAGTTATGAGGTCTTGATTCGATTTGTGTACTAGCCTATGACTTTTAGTGTGCAATAATGAGTTGAGAGCTTCATATTCATATATATATTAGCACATCTCTTGCTAATTCACTCATATATGAACCGAGTGGAGTGCACATTGTGAGAGTGTGATGCATGTATTGTGACGAATTTGAGGTTTATTAGGTTTAATTGCACATTTATATATTTTTATTTGCTAGTTGTAAATCTTTTGATAGTTGTAAGTCTCATGAGTTGGTTGTGTTATGTAGTTTGGTTTGCATTGCTTAGTTTTGCCCAAGTGTACTTTGAAGGTTGCTTGAAAATTGAGTTTTACAAGTATGTATAGTTGATATAATTCATATATGGTGTTTCTTTGATGATAGGAAGTATTATAGGATTGTAAATTAGCTTTGACACATGATGAATCTCTTTTCGGGACGAAAAGAGTTAAGTTGAGGAATGTGATAAACGCCTAGAATGCATAATTTTAAGATGTAAAATCAAGTTGTTTTGTGAAGCTTAATAGACGATTAGGGGTACTCTTATGTTTGTTAAGTGTTTCAGGCACTAGGTGATGAAATGGAGCTAATTGAATCAAGAAACGAGTCAAGGAACCAAGAAGCAAAAATCTGGAATTCTGAAATTACAAAGGGCGTAACTTACGCCAGACTTGGCAGTAGGTTACGCCAGTTGAAAATCCAAGGGGCGTAACTTACGCCCAGGGGGTAGTAGGTTACGCCAGTTGCAGATCAGAAACCCGATTTTTATGGTTTTAATTAACTTTCAGTTATATACAATTCAATTGACGACTTGGGAAGTTACCATTCATAATATTCACTCACAATATCAGTTCCTAACATAGAGAAGACCCCAAAATCATCATCAAATCACCAATTCATGAAGATGACAATTCAAATTGAAGATTCAATGATGAAGATGATAGGCTAGGTTTTCTATTGATCATTCTCATGTGAACAATTATGTAAGACATTTATGTTCAATCTTTCTTATACTCATGTTGGATTAGATGTTTAATTCTTTATTAGTCTTTTACATCTAATGTTGTTTGGATTGTTTGTTAGATTAATTGTTCATGATTTGAATGAAATTCATCTATCATTTGGTTTTAACTTGTTATTTGATCATTGATTATTGAATGAATTTCTTATGAACTCATAGTTTATTTTAATGAATTAGAAGTCTAGTTGTGTCAATTCCCCGGTTTTCGTTATCGTGAATCATCACAATCGATTAGTCTAGTTCTTGAATTCATTCAATCCAAACATTATAACGAATTATGTCTATGTGGTTTCCAATGAGTATAAGTTAGATTACATATTTGAAAACATAATTGGGAGCATGAGAATGGTCTATTTTGTTTAATTGAATTATTGTGTTAAGTCAATAATCATTTTCAGTTTTAACTAAATTAAACAATCAATCGATTTTAAGTTTATGCCTAGATTAATTAATTTTGTAAACTTGTTTAACACTTTCCCGTGATTCCCTGTGGAACGATATTCGACTTACCCTAACTAATTAGTGGTATTTAGTTTATATTTTTGATCGGTCCAACGACAACGATCAATTACATTGTCCACTCATTTACAATTTGAACATCGTGTTAATAGAAGGGAGATTCTCCACGCATTTTAAATTCTAAAAGACCCCTAAGTTAGACGCAACGATTCATATTATTAATTTTTTTGAGGTTATTAAATTATCAATTATAAATTTATATATGTTTTATTGTACATAAACTAATTTTATAAAATGACGAAAAAATGTTATAGTATATTATAAGTAATAAACATCACAAAAGTTATTTTTCAATGACATGTAAAAAAAGTCAATACATAAAATTAAAAAAGAAGATTCAGTAAAATCCATATCTCATCGATCATTTTGTAGTTTTATGAGGATTATTAAGATAATCTTAAAAATTATAACAAATTATATTTAACGGAACAGAAAAATATTACAAGTTACATACAAGTTGGAGACACTAATACATTGTACACATCAAATTAAAACATGTAATAGTATTTTATATTGTTACTATATTAAAGAGTGTTATAGGTCTACAAAGGACATTAGAGTAGCCTGTGGCTACATTCCTAGATTGAAAAGTATAACTTTTTTATCCGTAAAAAAATTTGTAGGTGGGCCTTTTATGCAAGTTCAATTATATGTTTAATTTTTAATTAATTGTTAGGATTTATAACGAGCTAAGTTAATTACATATATATATTTTTATATACATATACCATAAAAAGGAAGCCCTTAATAAATTGGGCCTCAACCTGCGTTCACTTTGTATTTTTCTTTTAGTAAATTGTATATTTGAGAAACGGGCCTTGGTTTTGAGGTAGCAAAATTGTATTTCTCTTTTGATAAATTGAGGTTCTTATCATTCACTTGATTTCTTTCTTTCAATTTTTTTTCTGTTCTTCTTTTAATTTGAAAATAATCATTTTCTTATAAATATATCTTCACTGTTGTATTACTGTATAAAAGAGCAACATCTTCTTTTCTTTTTCTTTTTCCTCAACAAAGCAACGGATCAACCCATTGTATCACTTTATTTCATTCCAAGTATTTAAAACATCTCCACCTTTTTTGTATTATTAAAAGGGGTGAATCATTTGTTTTCAACATAAGATTTATGATACGTTATCTTAACCAAGGTTGTAAAAATCGCTTCCGGTATCGTATCGGCCGACCCCCGATATGAGATATATCGGATAAATCGGGGATATATCCGATACCCTAAATGGTAAAAGAATTTATCTAAAAATATATACATATATATTAACAATATATACAATTTGACATACATTTACATATCTTTCAATCTTAAAGTCAGAAACCTTATTTTTGGTTTTAACACGTGTGTTTAAATAAAATAAAAAAAGTCAGCTTTTTTTTTACCAATATTGACCAAAATGGCGGATATTGACCGACATTTGACCTAAACAATAAGTTCTGCTGATAATCCATATTTCGTATTAGTATCGGCCGACCCCCGATATGCGATATATCGGATAAATCGGGGATATATCGAATGCCCTAAATTGTAAAAGAATTTATCTAAAAATATATACATATATATTAACAATATATACAATTTGACATACGTTAACATACCTTTCAATCTTAAAGTCAGAAACCCTATTTTTGATTTTAGCCCGTGTATTTAAATAAAATAAAAAAGTCAACTTTTTCTTTTACCGATATTGACCAAAATGGCGGATAATGACCGATATGGACCGACATTTGACCTAAACGATAAGTTCAGCTGATAACCCATATTTCGTATCAGTTGAAGGTCGATATCCGATATATCGGTCGATATGACTGATATTTGCAACCTTGATCTTAATCATGCCCTCTCTGCAGGAGGAGATATCCCAACTAAACCACCAGAAGTCACGACATTTAATTGGGATAAAATCATGTCCTATTTGCAGGACTTAAAACCTGCTTTACTGGAAAACTTCATTTGTGAAATTACTTGAGATGTCATTCCCATATCTCTAACTCGAGACCTCCAACATATAAAGCTGGTGCTCAACCATTGATCTATAATGAGAAGTATTAAAAACATCTCCACATAATATACATATAAATAATGAAATTATTTATAGCATAAATATCTTAACCTTAAGTAATTATTTTAACTCATATATATATATATCAATTAGTTTTACATTAATAACCATACCGTCACTGTCACTACTGTCGTCACCACCACCACGATGCATCACCGTCACCACTGCCAGTACCACCATCGGCATTGCATCGTGCAGACATACGTGTAATTTTAAAAAAAAAAAGATCTTATTGATGTTCTTCACTCATTTATAAATTGAATATCGTGTTAGTATGTATAGTATAATATTCATACATATCTATGCAATATCTCAAAGGATTTGATCCTCATGTCCAGTAAGGTTGGAGGTTCTTTTCAATCTTTGATAGAACCCGGAAGCATCTCTCTACCTTTAGGGTAAAGGTAACATCATCCACATCTCAACTTCTCTTATACACCGTTAAAGACGGTATTCAGATCTAAAACCCGTTGAAGACAACATTGGCTTACTTATTTATATCTATGTTTTAATAGGTGTAAGATTGTAACAATCTCCCTTTTACTTTTCTTTCTCTAGAAAGAAAGAAGCCAATGTGGGACTAAGGAGTTGATTATTTATGTCAGTTCTTCCAATAATCAATTTGCCAAACAAGACTGGCATCAAAGACTTGCTTTTCGCAAGTCCCAGTTGGAGAAAAAATAGCCAATTCAATTTATTGCAAAGGACGTTATTTAGATGTAACTACACACTGATAAAGAGGGTTAACGAATTGAATAACACAACCAATAATTCGCTCTCATACTTATTTCACAACTCAATTTTATGGTTTGGGTTGATGAAAATGAGATTCTTCACGCCTCTTAAATTCTAAAAGACGGTATTACTTTTTTGAGGTAGCAAAAATGTAGGTTTACGTTCCATCGAAAACCTGTTTAGTAGAGTCAGTTTCTTTTGAATAAGTTTGCCTTTAAAATTGGAAGGGGAATATCTGAATATGCATCTTTAAATACGAGAGAAAGTGTTCGCGCGTTACGGCGGTAAAATGGTGAGAGTAATAGGTCATAGGAGGTGGTAAGTCATAGAGTGTGATAGCCAAATGCTTTAGCCGTACGAGCTCCGTCATTAGATTTAAAAATTCGTTGGAATTATATCGAATGACATCTCTAATGAAAGAGCATGAAACTTTAAGAACACTAATACAATTTTTTTTAATAATTTATCAATATACGATTTTTGAGATAAAAGATTTTGAATCAATTAAAGGAATAAAATGATTTATGGAGGAGAGGGAAAAAAATGAATGGTTGAGATTTGAAAAGAAAAAAAAATTAAGTGGTTGAGATTTAAAAGTATTATAGATATATTAAGTAGAGATGATTAAATTAGTAAATAAAGAAGATAAGTATATTAGACATTTTAATTCATTAATTGAGATTTTGAAAAAGGTGCTCCTCCGTTATAATGTATTATATATTACATATATAGATATATAAAGAGGAAACATTAATTTATAATTGAAGAAGTATGAACTGAACTAAGTCATTAGATCAAATGATGATGTCATATACCTTATTTAATTTTTGTATATTTAATTTAATTTTAATAAATTTATGTTATTATTATTTCCTAACTTAAGTTTGTAGATATTAATAATTAATGTGATGATATAATTATGAAAACTGTTATATTTATATTTTATATCATTTTTCATCTTTAAAATTAATTTTACTCATTTTACAATTAAATTTTCATTTTTAATGTAATATAACTTTATTAGTTATATTTTCGTATAAGACTTTTATCATATAACTAATAAAATTTGATTATAAGGATTTTTGTATAGGATTTTTATCATATAAACTTTATATTACATCAATGTTTTGAAAACTGGACCAAATGTCAAACCGGCCTTCTTAATAAAGAACTAAAAAAATAATATGGAATTTATAGTAAACTATCACAATTATATTTCAGAAGTATAATTGTATGAAAATTGCAATAATATTATGCATAATTTTAAGTTATATTAACACAACATGTGATACAGAGATTTATAAGTAAATTGCTTAGTAGTTTTAGTATATAACTAAATTATTCGAGTAAAACGTTAAAGCACAAGTACAATGACAATGCAAACATATCCGGATAAATGAAAGACATCCAAATAAACAAAAGCCTTACTTAGCGAGACCTTTAATAGATGATGTATCCATTTTTCAACTGTGTGGTCACTGTTAACCGGAATCTAAACGATCACTAATGTAAATTCTTATTTTTTAATGGTTTAATTCTTATCTGGTTAAATATTTGTTAACTTAATGCAACTCTTGTAGCAAAGGCACCATATCGTTTAGCTCCTTCTGAAATGCAAGAACTTGCGACACAGTTGCAAGAGTTACAAGACAAAGGATTCATTCGGCTGAGTTCTTCACCTTGGGGTGCACCGGTATTATTCGTTAAGAAGAAAGACGGATCTTTTCGCATGTGCATCGATTATCGCGAGCTAAACAAGTTAACCGTTAATAATCGATATCATTTACCGCGTATTGATGATTTATTTGATCAGTTGCAAGGCACAAAGTACTTCTCTAAGATCGATCTTTGTTCGGGCTACCATCAGTTAAGAGTCCGTGAAGAAGACGTACCAAAAATAGCGTTTAGCACGAGTTATGGGCACTTTGAGTTTTTAGTGATACCATTTGGATTAACAAACGTGCCTGCCGTTTTCATGGACCTGATGAACCGCGTATGTGAACCCTATTTAGATCAGTCCATCATTGTTTTCATTGACGATATCCTCATTTACTCGAAGACTAAGAAAGAGCATGAAGTACATCTGAGAGAATCTTTAGAACTTCTGAGGACTGAAAAGTTGTACGGAAAATTCTCGAAATGTGAATTTTGGTTAGAAGAAGTGAAGTTTCTGGGTCATGTAGTTGACAAGGATGGAATAAAGGTTGATCCCAGCAAGATAGAAGCAGTAGAGAATTGGAGAAGGCCAGAGACACCGACAGAGATCAGACAGTTTCTCGGATTAGCAGGTTACTACCGACGATTTATCGAGAACTTCTCAAAGATCGCACAACCTCTTACATTGTTGACGCACAAAGATAGAAGTTTCGATTGGGGAGAGAAACAAGAAGAAGCTTTCAGAATCTTGAAGGAGAAGTTATGTAATGCACCGGTCTTAAGTCTTCCAGAAGGAACCGATGACTTTATCGTTTACTGCGACGCGTCGGGTCAAGGCTTAGGATGTGTGCTGATGCAGTGAGGCAAGGTTATTGCATATGCCTCTCGCCAACTGAAGATTCATGAGAAGAATTACACAACTCACGATTTCGAGTTGGGAGCTATCGTTTCTTCACTCAAATGTTGGAGGCACTATCTGTACGGGAAAAAGAGTGTGATATACACGGATCATAAGAGCCTTCAGTATATCTTCACCCAGAAGGATCTTAATATGCGCCAGAGACGATGGCTAGAGTTGTTCAGCGACTACGATTGTGAGATTCGATATCATCCAGGCAAGGCAAACGTAGTAGCAGATGCATTGAGTAGGAAGGAGAGAGTTAGACCAAGACGAATTAGAGCCATGAGCATTACCGTGCACAACAACTTGAGGAAGGGTTGTTGGAGCGCAAGTAGAAGCTGTCAAGAAAGAAAACATTGACAAAGAAGGGTTACGAGGTATGGAAGCACAATTTGAGCAAAGAGATGATGGAGCAATTTATTTTTCCGACAGACTATGGATTCCGGTGTTTGGTGGTTTACGAAAGTTGATATTGGACGATTAGCTTATATTTAGTGTTAACACAAGATACCTTTAACTCATATTTACACTTAAAACTTAAATTAAAGTTATAATCGGTTAGTTGTTATCAAAAATTGAAATATAAAAAGAGCTTCAGAAACGATTATATAAAATTTGAAAAAATATTTTGCAAACAAAAAATCTAATCTATACATTTATTAATTATGGATTAAACCTGTGTATATATTGCATATTCACATGATCAAAGACATGTGACGTTTCAGTGTGATTAAGTCGTCATAATAATTTAATGGGAATTGGGAAATGATTAATATTTTTAACTAAATAGTCTAAAAAACTTCCTAACTATTGGATGATGACATGTGAAAAAATCAGGGGGCAAGATTAGAAAGAGAATTAGTAGATACTACATGTCAATTTTCTAGAGTCTTAGGAGAATTTTTTGACTATTTTGTTAAAAAAATTAGTCATTTTCCTAAATTAATTATCCCGGTTAATATTATCAACTTTTGAAATTCATGTGGGAGGTTTATTAGTAAACAATAAGAGATTTGGAAAGACACTAAATAAGTTAGTTTTAGTTGGGGTGAGTTATTTAGGGAATTTAAAAAATAATAAAAAAAAACACGGGAACAATTTTTGACCACACATTTAGTCTCATTTTCTCTATCTTCAATAAAATATGTAAACTCATACAAATGATTCAAAATGTTTTATTTCACAAACCGTAAGTCGTTAGATGATTGACGACTATTTAATTTTCGTTTTCCTTTTGATACTTACACCTAACCTACATGTTTGTAGGTTGAATGAAAATTGTGATTCATAACGGGATTCACCCTTAAGAAAATTCATAAAGGGTAGCTGGTGGGGGTGATAGGTCATAACGTGATAAGACATAGAGGGTGATAGTAATAGGGGTGATCAGTGATGGGTGATCTACCTAACGGGCTTCGCTCTTAGCCGCTATAGCTCCGCCATTGACTAGCGAGCTCCGCCCTTGGCCACCATTGCTCCGTCATGGATTCACGGGCTCCGCCCTAAACCTTTATTGTTGTGTACAAATGATCATTTACTAATTTACAAGTGAACACAAAGATCATACATGTGTAGGTACACAAGTACAACTGAAAAAAAACCCTTAAAAAGTCGTCAAAAGTATATCGAATTGCATATTTAATGAAAGAGAACGGAATTTAAGACTACGTATATTTCTTTTTTCATCTCACGATTTACGATTTGTGAAATAAAACATTTTGAATGATATGGATGAATTGTAATTTATTATTAAAGAGAAAGAAAAAAGAGTAGAGAAGAATATGTGGTCTAGAATTGTTATCTTTGTTTCTAATTTCTCAAATAACCATTCCTATGTTGTAGTTACTATATAGTTATAGTTAATTTTTTTTTGAATGGCAAAAACGAAAGTATTAACAGAAAGAGCAATTTAACAAAATGCTAGTTGCCAAAAATACAATTATATTTATAATAATAATCTAGATTAAAAAATGAACCAACAATCTTTAGACTTATTCCGAAATATTAACTACGAGGACTTCAAAATGAGTGAAAAAAATGATGTCATTTACAAAAAGAAGACACGAGAAAAACTCCTAACTGACAAAGGTCGAGCTACCGGTTTTTATCTCATGTCTTAGGGCAAAAACACGTCAAAGCAACAAAAATGAAAACTTGAAACTGAAGCGAGCCAAAAAGCAACAAGATCCCAAACGAATCTTTAAAAGATCAGCTACGAAATCCACACCCAACAGGAGACAAATAGTTAACCATTCTCCATATTCTAGACATAATCTCTCTCACTCTCATACCATTGAGATGAACGTTGTTTCTCTCCTTCCGAATGTGCCACCATCATACGAACAATATAACTTCAAGAATATGTGAGAATTTATAAAAACTTTAACCTCTTATTAAAAGTGAGATATGTAAAATTATCATCTATACTCTCTTATAAAGCATTTTGAAGTTTTTCATAAAAAATTAAGCATACTTTTTTTTTTCTTTTAAAAAACCCCTTTCACTATATATATGGTTCTCAAAATGGTCCTCCGTACACTACAACACTGAATTACCGTATCTACCTTTATAACAAATTGTCACTCCTAAAACAAAATTCCGCCGCAACGTGCGGGTATTATGCTCGTTTTATTTAAAATAAATTAATTTATGTCATCCGTCTCATTTATTCTTCTTATTTTTTAGAATATCTCTATTATCATTTTTAATAAATTAATTTTATATCAATTATATAGACACGATGCTTTTGCCGTCACCAACGTCAGGTGATCGTCACCATGTCTCTTTGCGCTAATATACTATGGGTAAGTCTTTCAAATAAATTTTCCAAACAAGATTGTCATCATCGAATAATTTGTTTTTTTTCAAAAAAAGTCTACACTAGCTTTAATTTTGGAGAGGAAAAAAAATTGTCAATGCAATTAACTTTGAAAATGACAATATTTAGATGTACCTTTTATAAAAGGAAAAAAAATTAATCATCAAAGACTTGTATTTTTTAAGTCTACACTTTGACATTATTTAATTTACGCACTAGCAAAGAGAGTTAATGAATAACACAACCAATTTTTCTTGTCTCATATATATTTATACAAAGGGTTTTGCTAAAAGCTAATTGAATTATTTTAATATGCATAAAATAATTGTATTTTTATTACAAAATATATAGTTCATAAGTTTTTAATCTTTATCTTAATATTATATTAGTATGATACTCGTACAATGTTGCAATAGTAGCGGTGATAGTGATTTGGTGGTGGCGACGACTATTGATAGCTAGCGATGATATTTTAGAAGGTAAAGATTTATGGTGTAAGTTATAAAAATAAGGGTTTATGGTATAAATTAGTTTATTAAGGACAAATTGGATAATTTGTTTATATCTCTTTTCAAAATAGAGGTTTCATTAAGTACAATTTGGTCATTTCTAAAATAACTTTTTCATAACTATTTTTAAAAAGGGTAGACTGGATAATTTTTATATAGTAGTAAAGAAATAAAGATATAATTAACCAAGAATAATTTAGGGCTTGGCTTAAATCTTTGAGTGTCAGTTAAGCTATTTGTATACCAATCATTTTTTTCTATTTGTATACCAATCATTTTTTTCTATATATATTTTATGTTATTATTTAAAGGAAATACTTAATAAAGTCTATTATTTAAGGATTATATAACAAATAAAAAATTTCAAACTTTAAACTTTCATTTTTTGAGTTTTATAGATAATTTTAGTTATCATATGTATATAACAATTTAGTAACAATAGCTGTTTTGCCTTTAGATAATTTAGTCACTACCATCAAAAAACAACATTACTAACATATACGTACATATATTGATACACATAAACACAACCAAATTAAAATAACCACAGGGAATGGCCTTGTCGGAACCACTGATGCCGATAACCACAACCGGCCTCCGTTAATCGCAGTTGACAACCGCTTAGAATAAATGACGCCAGTAAGAAACAACAGAAACAACCACCTCTGACTACAACTGAGGTTCCCCTTTATTTTATTATTTTTTATTAACAGCTAGTGAGAGTAATAGATCATAGAAGGTGATATGTCATAGCTGATGGGAGTGATAGGCTCCGCCTTTAGTCATCATGGCTCTATCATAATCTGAAAGGCTTCGCCTATATCTTACGATCTACGCCTTTAGGGGAAAAAATTTCTTTTTTATTTTTTCTAATGGAATTAGTTAATTAAAAAAAATTAAAAATTGGAAAAAAAATTGATAATTCCAAAAAAAAAACAGGTAAAAAAAATCAAAAACAAACCTTCTTTCCATTGTCTCGTTAAAGTTTCTCTTTTTATCTTTATCTTTATCATATATATATATATATGAGAAAATGGAGTATATGGCTGTTAAACACCCAAGCTTGGGTGTAGAACCCCTCACATATCAATATTTTAATATATATATATATATATATATAAATGCCTGGGCTCCATGCTTTTAATGTATTAAAAAAACAAGATGTGAGGGGTTCTATACTCAAGTTGGCTATCTAACTGTAGAAGTAATTTCTGATAGGCTTTTGTTGTGGGTTGCAATACAATTCAAATGGCTGATTATGATGAAAAGAAGACATCATCAAGGTCGTGATGACGTCAGCACGAGACAGCAGTTCGTGCGAAGGAGCTCGAAGCCCACGAACATGATAGAAGCCCAGCCCATTCGATAGCCTATATATACACGACTTAGGTTACCAATTTAGGGTTAATGGTTTTAGACTAGTAAGTTAGCTATTCATAGGATCGGTGTAGAGATCTATACACCGTGTCCGCCCATGTAATTCATTATTATTGTCGTCTCTTTGATTGTAATCCGTAATCATTGAGATGTTTTCTATACGGATTTATCATTGTATTGTAATCGAGATGACTGAATAATAAAGAAATTCGTTTTATATCTCTTGTTCTTTGTTTAATTCGTGCATATATGTTCATGTTTATTTAGAATCCTCAAAGACAATTACAATCGGATTCCGCACGTTTGTAGTTGTTTAGATCACGATTTGAACGGTCCGACGTGTTTCAACACTAACAGCCACATACTTCATACCCTCTATATATATATATAAACTTATATTTGATACAACAAAATTTCTATACAAACATATTCGGATAATACTAGAAAGAAAAGGTTATGTTACCTATATACTCAGTCTTAGGTAATATAAAATAAGTATTAGATTAAACAAATAAAATATAGGTTTCTTTTAATTGAAAATCACCGTGCCTCATGAAAATCATCGTGCATCAATTTTATTATAATTTAAAGGTTAAGATTTTGTCTTGTCTGTTTTACTTTAATATATTTTTTAGAATAACATGTTAGTTAGTTAGTGGTGCGAGAACACTAGCAATGACATCCAAGCAGACAATATGCTAGAGGGCGGAACCCAAAAGCATCACTGGAGAAGAAGGGTACGATAACACTGCCCACACGCATCCAAAGAGGTAAATGCCCGAAACATGGAGAATTGAGATTTCATCTCTGGTCTCTCTCTGGTCTCGAAGTCAACATCCCTTCCTCCATAATACTTGTTTTACAATAATCAACCTCATATATATTATATAAATATATTGATTTGATCTCATGGTTCTTACAAAAAAATGGTTCTTAAAATAAGGAGAGTATATATATATATATATATGTTTTAGGTAAAATAACACAAATATTAAAGTAAAAAAAATAAAACAATAGGTTTTCGTCACTGAAGATCACCCTGTATCATGAAAATCATCGTGCATCAATTGATTCGTAAATCTTCGTGCATCAATTTAACCATGATCTAAGGGTCAAGATCTTATCTTATTTGTTTAACTTTAATAATTGTTTTTGATGCAGGCCCAAGTGTTAAAGAAAAGACTTTGTTGTATTTAGAGACCCAAGATAGAGTTCTAAATGTGTTTCACTAAAATGGGCATAACCTTTGCTACAGGGCTCCGTTTTCGACGTGTGACCAGTCAAAACGATCGTTGGAATAAGGAGCATCAAGCTACAAATTGCCGGTTTGGGTCAGCCTTCGGGCCCAAAAACACCGTTTTCTATGAGTTATGGACCATTTTCTATGTTTTTCGGGTTTATTTGGATTTTCTTTTCAATATAACTTTCGGCCCATTTGTTTGTTTAGGCCCATTCGAATTTTGCTGCATTATTTATGTTCTTGTAAACCTAGAATTTGATCAGTTGGATGATATTACAAAAATTTGATTTTCTCTCTATCTTTGTGTATAGTTTGATTTAACCCTAATTTTCGGTATTCTTACGAATCAACGAATATTAGAAGAATTGTTCCTGGCATTCTTTTGAATCAACATGTCCCATTATCTATCTTTAATTTCCGTCTGCGTCAGTTTTACAATATACTCAACCCCTATATATAGGTTCTAGGTTACAGTTTTCAAAATTTTGCATTTTTAGAACGGTAGATTACACGAATTTGTGATATGAAATCATGATTTCTGGAAAACATCTATAATCTAATTCATTAATTAAGTATTTAGACATAAACTTAGACTAGTGCATACAACAAATGTTATATACTCGTAATACGATTTGTTAACATCAGTAAATGATTTGTAACATAAGCAAGGAGTATTAGATAAATTAAAGTAAGTCTATTTGTGAATGTTAGGACAAGTTTAAATAATATAGATATTTAATATATCTTTGTATTAGATAATGGTTTGCATTTTCCATAAGCAAGTAGTATGATAACGATATCAGCTCGCCTCATTGAATCACCCGAGTTTTACTCAATGGGTGGAGTTGTCTATCAAATGGCACTTATATAAATTGCCGGAAAGAACATCCAAGTTGCATATAAAAAAACAAAACATATATATATGGGACCTCTATCCTTTAAAGAGGCCTTCTTACATTCAACAATATTCTTATTACTTGTTACGGTTTTCTTATCTCTTTTTGTTAATTTCGGTTCTTGTGATGAAGTTGATGCCCTCCTTAGATGGAAAGCAAGCCTCTATAACCAAAACAATAGCACTATTCTTCTTTCTTCATGGACAGACAAAAATCCGAACAACATTTCAGGTAAAGTGTCTCCATGTAATTGGTTTGGAATTTCATGTAGTTCCAATGGGAGCATTAACAGATTGAACCTATCGTCGTCCGGTTTAAGTGGTACACTTGATAATTTCTCGTTCTCTTCTTTTCCGAATCTTGCTTATTTTGAGCTTAGTTTTAACAATTTTTCTGGGAACATCCCTTCTGAAATTCGTTACCTGTCTAAACTTGTTTATCTTGATTTTTTTTCTAATCAATTTTCCGGGATAATTCCACCGGGAGTTGGACAGATAAAAAATCTTGTCACCCTTTACTTGTATAACAATCAGTTAAATGGTTTGATTCCGCCATCCATATGTCAGTTAAGGTCCCTAAGTTTGCTTGCTTTGAGTAATAACTCTCTTTCCGGTTCAATTCCTACATGTTTCAATGTGTTGTCCAATCTTAGTTATATTCGTCTCAACGACAATAGTATTTCTGGTTCCATTCCTTCTGGACTAGGAAACCTTTCTAATCTAAATGAGCTTTATTTGCACAACAATTTTCTCACTGGGTCTATTCCAACTACTTTTGTCAATTTAAAGAAGCTAACCGACTTAATTATTGCCAATAATCGGTTAAATGGATCAATCCCCATGGAAATAGGTACTTTGGTCTTACTTGAACGTATTGAGCTACAAACAAATGATATCACTGGTCCAATTCCTACGTCTTTAGGTGAGCTCAGATCCCTTTATCTTCTTCGTCTCTACCAAAACAAACTTTCTGGTCCCATTCCAGAAGAGCTAGGAAATTTGGTATCCCTTTCTAGTCTACAATTAGGTGAAAACCGACTCAATGGTTCAATCCCAGATTCATTTGGTAACCTACAAAATTTAAAAATTCTGAATCTCAGGGTTAATCAATTTTCTGGTCCTATTCCAGAAGATTTAGGGAAGCTGAAATTAGTTACAATAGAAATTAGCGGGAACAATTTTACTGGTAGTTTACCCGATAATATCTGCAACGGAGGGAAACTTGAGATTCTTATAGTCATCAACAGCAAACTGACCGGTCAAATCCCCAAGAGCTTGTACAACTGTTCCAGCTTGATCCGACTACGACTAGATAGAAACGAGCTCACTGGAGATGTTTCTGAGAGCTTTGGTATCTATCCACGCCTCAATTACATCAGCCTCACCGACAACAAGTTTTTCGGTGAGATCTCAGATAGCTGGAGTAAGTGCAAGAACTTAACTGCGATACAGATGGGAGGGAATCAAATCAGTGGCAAGATACCTGCCTCCCTTGGAAACTCTCTTCAACTAGAAGTACTTAATTTCTCTTCCAACGATTTGGTTGGAGAGATACTTAAAGAACTTGGAAGATTGACTCAGTTGGGGGTACTTCTTTTAGGCAATAACAAACTGTCTGGTGTCGTACCTCCTGATCTAGGATTGCTAGTTGACCTCTCGTTGCTAGACCTTTCCATGAATGTGCTGAACGGGTCAATTCCATCCTTTCTAGATAATTGGTCCAATTTATTCAGCTTAAACTTGAGCAACAACAGATTTACGGATAAAATTCCAGAGCAAATAGGTAGATTGTATCAACTATCTATTCTTGATCTGAGTCTCAACTCACTCACCAGTGAGATACCTTCTGGATTTTCTGGTCTAAGTAGTTTGGAAAACCTCAATCTTTCACATAATAAACTTTCTGGTTATATTCCAAAGAGTTTGGAATCAGTGAATGCCGTCTGGAATATTGATCTATCATACAACCAGTTAGAAGGTCCTATTCCCAATAGCAAAGTCTTTAGTAATGTTTCTATAGAAGCACTAATAGGGAATAAAGGTTTGTGTGGTGATGTCAGCGGACTGAAACAATGTGCATCAGCAAGGCAAGCCTCGAACAAGAAGCGCAAGCTTGCACTCACGATTTCACTTCCACTGATTGGAGCCCTTTTACTTGGCGGTCTCATGGCAGCTTTTGTTTTCTGTAGATGGAAATCGAAGAGAATGTTGTCATCACCACAAATGGTAGATGAAAATATTTATATCGAGGATTTCTTTTCGATTTCAATGTTTGATGGTAGGGAGACTTACCAAGAAATCCTAAAGGCAACCAATGAGTTTAACGAAGCATATTGCGTTGGTAAAGGTGGGTGCGGAAGTGTCTACAAAGCAAGGTTGACATCTGGTGATACTGTAGCGGTAAAGAGACTTTACTCGTATGCATCCTCTGAGTTAATCAATCGTATGGACTTTCTGAACGAGATCAGAGCATTGACCAGAATACGTCACCGAAACATTGTAAAGCTACTTGGCTACTGTTCACATGCTGAAAACTCATTTTTGATTTATGAGTATCTTGAAGGGGGTAGTCTAGCTAGTATTTTGAGCAACAACAACACTGCTCAAATTTTAGATTGGGGGAAAAGGGTGAACATCATCAAAGGTGTTGCATACGCTTTATCTTACATGCACCATGATTGTTCACCTCCTATCGTTCATCGAGACATATCAAGCAAAAATATTTTGCTTGATAAAGATTATGAAGCGTGTGTGTCCGATTTTGGTACATCAAAGATCTTGAACCAAGAATCTTCGAATTTGAGTCACTTAGCAGGAACATATGGATACCTTGCTCCAGGTACATTTATTTTATCATCACTAATGTATTTACACAAATTAACACGTATCTTCCTTAAGAGCACTAGCTAGCAGCGCACCTCCCAGGCTCCCGCCACTAGTCTCTCTCGGCATCACATTAGAAACCCACCACTTATTTAATCCGCACTGTCAGATCTAAAAAGAAAAGAAAAGAAAAAAACAAAACAAAACAGAACAGAACCACTCAACAACTCATGTTAGCAACCACGAATAGTGTGACTCCTGGTCGAAGGGATAACAAGTTGATGACGAGCCACTTGTGGTGGCACTGCTACTGCTCTAAGGACATTAATCGTGTGTTTAATTTTTTTAACTTTTGCAGATTAGCTCACACAATGAAGGTAACAGAAAAGTGTGATGTATATAGCTTCGGTGTTTTAGCATTGGAAGTCATCAAAGGAGAGCATCCAGGTGATACAATAATTTCTCTAATATCTCCACAGCTGAAGGACAAGGTTGACCTTAAAGATTTGATAGATCAACGTCTTCCTGTTCTGCTCCCGGATATCAAAAAAGTTATAACGCCAATATTGATTCTAGCGAAAAGATGTGTTAATTCAAACCCCGAAAAAAGGCCTACAATGTATGATGTTGTACAAACAATTGCATCATTTCTTTGCGACACAACGTACAAACAGTAATAAGGTTGTGTAGTATGTTCAGTTCTATGTTTTTAAATTGAGTGAAGTTAAATATATTTCTTATAGAAGGATGAGTAAGTTATTACAGATCGAGTACCCACAATGATGCAAAGTGGGTAATATGCGCGCAGACCTTGATCAACGATCCACGTTCTATCGTAATCATCTCTAAGGGAAACACTAGGGATACGAGAAACCTTATGAAGAGACTCTACCCCAAGACCCCTTCTAGAAGAAATCCTCTTCCCCACGCAACATGTTCTAAGATCTATAAGCCAAAATATTTTTAATCAACTCAAATATTCAGTCTCTTCATTTGTGTTAAATTCAAATCACATTTGTGTTAAATTCAAATCACAGTGTATTTTAGTTAGTTTACTAGTTTTCACATAAATTTTGGTTTTCAAATGAACATTTTACATCTATACTATCAATAAAGTAAATGTTTTTTTTGTTATAACTTTCAATTATTAAAAAACCAAAAATACATCTTTCAATTATTTAATTTAAATATTTTCACCTGATATACATATAATACCCTTAATTAATGAAAGTAATTTATAATAATATATATTAAGGATAGATATCCTCTAAAGTTAGTAAAGTTAGAGTAATCTTGACTTTTGGATTAAAATCAAGAGTTAAAATTTATAAATAACTTTTTAATTTCGACCATTGATTTCTAATCCAATGGTCAACCTTCATCAATTTTACCTATAAAGTCCATTTCAACTTTAAAGGATCTCAATCTATATATTAACTAGTCTTTAGACCCGTCAGTTGGACAGGAAGATTCAAAATATATGTATAACATATTTGTTGCAAAAGATTTGTCGCACACAACTTGCAAAGAAGGTCTTCCTTCAGCCACATGTTCATCTTTCAACAGCACAAATATTAGAATACTTTGAGCTCTAAATAAAAAGCCTTGGATTAGTAAAGATATATGTGATACTCGCCATATTTTGTTGGTATTGCTGTTACGTTTTATTGTTGAGGCTTTGAGCTGCCTCTTTAGCTGCCTGAAACTTAAGTCAGTTATTTCTCATCGTCAGCCTTTTCATTAACACTTTTATTACCTTCAAGTATAGTACCTTGCAGGTCAGCCACATTGTTCTCGTCATTGTCTGCCTTAGTCATCTGCTTTCACGATGTTTAGCCATCTCTCTTATGCTTTGCTGGCTTGCTTTGCTGGCTTGCTACTTCATCGCTGACAAATGTATTGGGTGGTCGATAACACCATTTGCATTATCGGCTGATGAATGTTATGTTACTTTATTAGCATCCATAAAATGAGCAGGGGCCTCTTTCTCATATTCAGCAGGAGCTTCAAAATTCATAATCGACTCTTTAAGATTTAGAAAATCAACAACAACGCATTAGCTATAATAGCAAAATTTCATGAATTAGTTGCCTATAATGATTATGGTCCAAGGAGTTTAAAGCTTAATTCCTTTAGCAGCAAGTTGACAACCACATTTCCTCCAATTTAGTGAATGTTTTTTTTCGTGTTTATATCCTAAAGCATTATGAAAAAGAATTAGAAACATAATTAAATCCCTAACATAAATGACACAACCATCAACAACTTGGGCTGCAGAATGATAATCAGCCGCTGGATGAAGACTATCCACATTCAAAATAAACATATAAACATAACTCAAGTATAATTAGATATTTCCGCTATGTATTTTTTCGTCTTTATATCCTAAAGCTTTATGAAAAAGAATAAGAAACATAATTAAATCCCAAACATAAATGACACAACAATCAACAACTTGGGCTGCAGCATGATAATCAGCCGCTGGATGAAGACTATCCACATTCAAAATAAACATATAAACATAACTCAAGTATAATTAGATATTTCCGCTATGCATCTGCTTGACACCTGTTTGGAGAATTAAGTAGAAGAAGGTCATGTGGCTGTCTACCTCCATATATGATTCTAGTATTCTAATATCACAATGTACAATACCACAATAGTTGGTTTAGCCTAAATATTCAATGTTCATAAATTTCAAGTATGACATATTGGTGCATTTTTTGGAGCTTTATAAAGGTATACTGCCTTATCGGCTCACCGAAAGAAACTGATTGTTACAGCTATTAGACTATAATTCTACCTCTACATGTTTTAATAGTTGGTCTGAAAATATGCATCCAAACACACCATCGATAGTTAATTTTTCCTAGGTAACACATCATGAAAGATTACCAAAACAAAGAGATCATTAACCACCACTTTTTAATCCATGTAGTACGCTACTTATACACACAAGTTCTACCTATATAACATGAGTGAAATGTAATGCGAAAGGCAACATTCCGTACCTCATCAAACCTTATGAGGGTCCAAGTAATGATTCAATTCTCTAAATTTTTCAATACAAATAACTTGAATCCAAAATCAGGCATAAACATCTAAAGAGAAAATTGCATTATCAACATACCAATAAAGCTTCAGAATGGATCGATTATGTATTAGTTTATAGTACCTTGAAGCATAAACTATAAATATAAGAATGAAGGTCACTGAATATGATCGATTATGTATTATGTATATAATAATTTTGGCCCAGAATAGGTGAACATCCTATATAGTAGAAAACGAAGCGTAAACTATAAAACGAAAATATATGTAACCGGTAAAAAGAGCTTGCTGATGAATGAACTCAGTTTTCTCATTCAGGCATTATAGCAAACAGTTTGTGGGCAGTCAATCCTTTAGCATAAATTCAGCCATACAGCAAATAAATTCAACCAATATTGTTCACATAAGTGTTTCCTCGAACAACATCTCGCCAGCATCATCCCCATCAACAACCACGAATTGGGGTTTTTTATGGTTTAGTGTTTACTGTATTCATAATCAATCGTATACAAAATTGAATGGAGAACAAAGATTAATCTAACTGTGTCTGAATGCTTTGAAGAAAATTTCCAAAAAGGATTAGGCTCAATTGAGAAGAGGTTGGGGAAGAAGTTTGAGTGAGGTTTTTTTTTTCCTATCGGATCCAGATAAGCTCTAACTTTTTTTAGTGTTTTTAATAAAGAAACAAAAACAAATAAAATCCCCCTATTTAATATTTAATTTAATGTATATTTAACTTAATATATAACGTAGTTGCTTTATTGTCGTGACATATAAGAAAAAAAATATGTAAAAATATAATCTTTATAGAAAAAATATATAACATTGTCTTGTTTTAATTAAAATATTTAAGATATTTTTTTCTTAAAATAATATATTATTTTTAATAATATAAAATAAGAATTTAATGCACCATGTATAATACTAAAAGAAACTAATGTGACCTAATATGATTCTTTAATATTCAAATATTGCTAATTATGTCACAATCTATAAATTTGATGGATAAATTATGATTTTGTAATATTCAAATATATCAATAAGTAGGTCACAATAAACATCTTTGATGAACATATTTTTTTAAAATCTTTATCTTTCTATATATACTAAAAGGCAACTGACCAAACGTCTATTGACCAATCAAAACTACCAATTTCTCTAAATTATCAAATTAAACATTGTTTTGGTCAAAAATTATCCAAGATAATCAACCTTGAAAACTTAGATCAATTATGTAACCAAACTTTTGTTCGTGAGGTTAAGGGCTTGTAAAATTGGTTTAGATTCAAAGATGTGTTTAAAATAAGTATGATAAATCAAGATTATGTCGACTTAAACAAAAGAAGGTAGTCAAAAGATTTCGCAAATAACTATATAATCAAATATAAGATAGATTAAGCAAGATAAAGAAAGATAAACGTAAATAAATGCGGAAAATAAAGAGAAAGGAACAAAGAACACCGAGATTTGTTATCGAGGAAAAACCCTTAATCCTTTATGGATTGCCGGCATAAAAACCCCGGGAGGAAGCAATCGTCCCTGCCTTGTTCTTTTATTAATGGTGTAAATTGGTTACAATGATAGAGCGTCTTGATCGATCTTTCTAAGTAAAGAAAAGTGTGTTGGTTGTTTACAAGTATGAGCAGAGAAAATAAGCAAGTAAATATGTGAGTGTGTGTAACGTTGTATATCCTATGATCGATCAGGTCCTCGTTTATATAGAGCAGCCTAGTAACTGATTTTTCGAAATTACAGGGATCTTCCTGGTCTTCATCTGGTGAACGTTCGAGCATATCTTGACTGATATTGTAGCCGTTTGAAGATATTCTCCTCATGTTGAATTCCTCTTGAAGTACGATTATGATGCTGGACTAAGTCTTCTTTGCGTGTTGATCAAATAAGACATGTGTTGAATCTCTTTTGTACCGTTAGAGATATTTCCCTTGTGATAAATATCAAGTTATCTGCATAATATTCTCATAGAAACAATACTTAAAGTTTATCGTTAGTAATTCGTCAAGGCGTGTCAAGATCCTGAAGGTCCATGATCTTGAGGTCCCAAGATAATGAAACCTGAAACTTCACCCATAACAATTGTCCCCAAAGTTATTTTGATAAAAAATCAATTTTGTTTAAAATAACTTTGCTCAAAATAATTTTGAATCTTCCGGAGTACGTTTTGACCAAAGTCAAGGAGTTAATTTTTGAATTCACCCCGAGGATAAGACGCGTGGAGATAAGATAACCAAGAGTCTTGACTTGATAGGTAACTACCCGACGATTCATTCATGTCCTTTTACCCTATTATATAAGCGAGTGCCCTCAGTTTTTTGAAGTCACGAAAAATCTTCTTTTCTTTAAAATCCATATTTTCAATATGTCTCTAAAATCTCTTCGGGATTTCTTTCAAAAGGTATATTTAAATCTTCTTTTTCCTTAAGTTATTTGCTTGTTATGTATAACTTATTTATTTCATATTTCAGTCTTTCGCTGATCTCGAAGAACAACAGATCGCCAAAGACAAGATAAACGATGAGATCATCCAAACTATGGAAGGCCTACTCAAATCTTACAGGGAATCCATCGAGACCGAAAAGAAATGGGTCTGGAGGTGAAAAAGAGTTTGGAAGCAAAAAATAAGATTCTCAACAATGCTTTGAGAGACATTTGTTGCGAACTTGGCGCAACGCAAGAAGAACTCCGAGGGGCTCGAGAGGAACTAGAAAGGGTTAGGTCAATCTTGAATAAGTTGAAGGAGATTAACCCTGAGCTTTACTGGGACGTTCTTCTGTAAAGTTTTCGATGGGCGATGACGGATATAATGCAAAGGCCAGAGCCCATTTTTAAACTCTTTTGATTGTAACTGCTATCAAGCAGTTTTATCTTTTGTAAATATTTTCGTTATGAATGAAAAATATTTATCTTTTGATCTTTATTGCTTCGATTCCAAAAATCAATGATGTTAATGGGGTTAAAATTGGAAAATTAAATAATCGTTTGCATGATATCACATGTCAGTTAATTATTACCCTTGACTTATTTGACTATATCAACATTAATAAATCAAATCAAAGTATTAATTATAGGGTAAGATACATGCACCTTGTGATATGTAATTAAGATCCACTTGTAAATTGTGATCTTCAAGCATTTAGCGTCTTAATTGTTTGTCAGTTCCACTATATTCCTGTAGCAATAAAATATAAATGGGACCGATATGATCTTTGGAGGGGATTAAAATTAAGAAGGGAATTCTTAATTTTAATATTCTCGTAGGGACATTGGAGTCCAAGATAATGAGGGTGTCTCAATATCTTGAACATGCTTGGGAGGCGTGGTTAGCCTTTTCGTATGTGTTTGTGTAATGGGTGGCGTGGTTAGCCATTTCGGGAGATCGATGGTGACATCGATAATCGGTAGAATTAATTTCGACAACCTTGGAATTTAACCCTTCAGCTGTGAAATTAATGAACGTGCGACATGGGCAAATCGTAAGAGAGGGTGAAAACCCCCAACCAAAAGTTGGCGTGAAAGCCAAAAGGTGAAGACCTTGTTCCACGTTGTTATGTTTGATGCTGAATATCCTTTGAGATCCTACAAATTGAAATCCTTAGAAACTGACGTTAGCCATTTGGCTAACGCCACTCCGACGCTCAAGTCAGTATCATCATTTTGAAGAATAAACAAATAAATAAATGAATGAATGAATAAAAAAGGATTTAGAAATCATACCTGATTTTGTCAATGAGACAAAATTAATTAGACATGATATAATTTAAGGTGGATGGCGTTCCAAGCTCTTGGAACTAATTTACCTTCTAGATCTTGTAACCAATAAGATCCTTTACCAGCTTCTGCCTAGATCAAATAAGGTCCTTCCCATTTCGGGTTCAACTTCCCATCAGGCTTGATCAAAGCTTTCTTTAACACCAAATCCCCAACTTGAAATCGTCTTAATCTTAAATTCTTATTATAAGACTTGGCGATTCGTTGTTGATAAGCTGCTATTCTTATTCTGGTTCTTTCTCGTAATTCATCTAGAGCTTTCAAGCTTTCAAACATTAATTCTTTGTTTTTCTCATAAGTCAATAGACTTATCCTAGCAGTTGGTAAGTCCATTTCAGTGGGCAATACTGCTTTTGCTCCAAAAACAAGCGAAAATGGGGTTTGCCCAGTTGCATTTTTAGAGGTTGTGCGATCAGCCCATAAGACAAATGGTAACTCTTCAGCCCATTTTCCTTTGGCCTGTCCCAGTCTTTTCTTTAGATTATTCATAATAATCTTATTACTTGACTCCGCTTGACCATTGGCTTGAGGATGAACAGGGGTAGAAGTGATCATCTTGATTCCCCATCTTTCACAAAAATTTGTGGTTTTCTTTCCAATAAATTGTGAACCATTGTCACAAATTATCTCTGTTGGAACCCCAAATCTGGTCAATATATTCCTTTTGATGAAGGATATAACATGAGACTCCTGGATCTTGGAATATGCTTCAGCTTCAATCCATTTTGAAAAATAATTTGTCATTGCCAAAAAATATTTCTTCCCCGCTGAAGATTCTGTCATTGGTCCTACAATATCCATTCCCTACTTCATGAATGGCCATGGTGACAAAACTGGATACATAGGTTCAGCTGGTTGATGATGAATGTTGCTATGTCTTTGACAAGCATCACACTTCCTAGCATAATCTTCAGCATCTTGTTTCATGGTTGGCCAGTAATAACCAGTCCTTAAGATTTTCGAATGTAAGGATCTTCCAGCTGTGTGGTTCCCACATTCTCCTTCGTGAATATCTTTAAGAACCTCTTTGCTCTCGGGTTCCTCTAAACACCTAAGATATGGTCCTGCAAGAGACTTTCTATACAAGATACCATTTATCATAGAATAATGTGCAGTTTTCATTCGAAAAGCCTTTGGGTTTTCATCCTTAGGAATTGTCCCATTGCTTATATATTCCTTTATAGGTGTCATCCATGAAGTTTGATTGTTTTCAGATTCTCCAGTTTCACTATCTTGAATAGCTAAAGTTTTATGAGACTCTTTATCTATGGCAGGATATAGAACATGAACTATAGGAATACTAATTTCAGACGACATCTTAAATGTTGAACCTAGGTTTGCTAAGGCATCAGCTTCAACATTTTCTTCTCTAGGTACTTGTTCTATATCGAATAAGTCAAAATTTTCAGCTAATTTTTGAACTATATCTAGATATTGCATTAATTTTTCTCCTTTCGCAGCGTATGATCCATTAAAATGATTTTCTAAAAGTAATGAATCTACATATACTTTAAGGTTCCTAATATTCACATCTTTAGCCAATTGCATACCAGAAATTAAAGCTTCGTATTCTGCTTCATTATTAGTAGCTATGAAGTGACAATTTACTGCTTGGGGTATGATATCCCCCTGTGGCGATTTTAGTATGATACCTAATCCTATTCCTTTAACATTAGCAGCACCATCAGTATATAGGATCCATTTTTCAGTTGCTTCTTCTAGCATTTTAACTTCTAAGTCCACTTCTTGTTGTAAGTCAGTACTAAAATCAGCCACAAAATCAGCTAAAGCTTGAGATTTTATAGCATTTTTAGGTTCATATACTAAGTTAAAGGCACTTAATTTTACAGACCATTTAGCCATTCTTCCTGATACTTCAGTTTTTCTAATCACACATTTTATAGGGTAATTTGTCCTAACATGTATAGCATGCGTTTCAAAGTAATGTCTAAGTTTAGTAGATGTCATCACTAATGCAAGTATGAGTTTTTCGAGATGAGAGTACCTGGTTTCAGCATCAATTAAACTTTTACTTACGTAGTAGACGGGATTCTGTATGCCTTCAGATTCCTTTACAAGAACTGCGCTTACTGCATTTGATGATACTGCCATGTAAAGATATAAAGGCTCACCATCTTCAGGCTTCATCAGCAGCGGAGGGGTTGATAAGTACTTTTTTAATTCCTGAATGGCCTCTTCTTGCTTTTCACCCCATTCGAATTTCTTATTCTTTTTCAGAATATCGTAAAATTCTTTGCATCTATCTGAGGATCTTGAAATGAATCTGTTGAGAGCTGCTAATCTGCTAGTTAATCTTTGGATGTCTTTAGCATTAGACGGGGACTTCAAAATTAATATTGCTTTAATTTGCTCCGGGCTAGCTTCAATTCCTATTTTGGTGACCATATATCCTAAGAATTTTCCAGCTCCGACTCCAAAATTACACTTGGCGGGATTTAACTTCATATTGTACTTGTCCAAGATGTTGAAGGCTACTTCAAGATCCTTTAAGTGATCTTCAGCTCTCTTGGACTTTACCACCATATCGTCTATATAGACTTTCATGGTATCCCCCAGTTGATCTTTAAACATCATACTCACTAGCCTTTGATATGTTGCACCTACATTTTTAAGACCAAAAGGCATTGCAATATAACAATAAATACCTGTCGGTGTCATGAAGGTTGTGGCTTCCTGATCTTCAGGTTCCATTTGTATCTGTTGAAATCCTGAGGAGGCATCCATGAATGTTAGCATCTCATGTCCCGAAGTTGCATCGACCATTGCATCAATATGTGGTAGTGGAAATGGATCTTTTGGACAAGCTTTGTTTAGATCCGTAAAATCTACACAAACTCTCCATTTTCCATTTTTCTTTTGTACGACCACCACGTTTGATGCCATTTTGGAAATTTAACTTCTCTGATCATTTTAGCCTTTAATAACCTTTCAACATCTTCCTGGATTATAGCATTTCTTTCAGGAGCAAATTTTCTTCTTTTTTGCTGAATAGGCTTGAAGCTTTTGTCGATTCCCAGCTTGTGTGTGATGACATTTCTTGATATTCCAGTCATATCTTCTTGTTTCCAAGCGAAAGTCTTCATTCTAGCTTTGAGGAAATCAGTAAATTTGACTTCCATATCTTTTGATATCTTTTTCCCTATTAAAACTTTAATGTTAGGATCTTCAGGATCCAAGATAACTTCCTTTACATCTTGCTCTTCTGGTTCGTCTACATCGAAGACCCTTTTCTGTAATTGCTATTGTGAAATTGGCTTTGGAGCTGACTTCATGCTGGATGTGTAGCATTCTCTTGCTTCTTGCTAATCTCCCTTGACAGTAACTACTCCCCAAGGTGTTGGAAGTTTAACACATTGGTGATATGTTGAAGGTACTGCCTTCATTTCGTGTATCCAGGGTCTTCCCAAGATTATGTTGCATCCTGGGAGAGAATCTACGACACAGAATTTCTGCATCGAATTCATCCCTCCAACATAAACTGGTAATTTTATTTCACCCACTGTATATTTAGTTTCCCCACTGAATCCAATCAATGGAGAAGCCTTTCCATTGATATCTTCTTCCGAGATATCCATTCTTCGTAATGTCTCCAGCTTGATGATATTCACTGAGCTCCCATTATCTATCAAAATCCTGCGAACATAATGGTTAGCGATAAAAAGAGTAATTACCAGCCCATCATGATGAGGTTCCATGATATCATCAAAATCTTCTTCAAAGGAGATAATGCCTGAGTCCAAAATTGATGCTTTCTTCACACTTCTTTCTCCTTTATCTGCTTAGCTTTGCTTTGCAAGTCTTTTTGCTGCTGAATATGTTGTCCCGCACACTTCCGATCCCCCAGAGATGGTATTAATTACTTTTGCATTCGCTGGTGGGAAATCTGCTTTTTGTGTTGATTTTGGTTTGGAAAAGTCCAAGCCTTCAACATCTTTGGCCTTCTTCCTTCCAAGGAGTTCTGTCAAATATCCTTTTTCTAATAAAGTGGATATTTCTCTTCTTAACATCTTGCAATCTTCAGTGATATGGCCAAAGTCTTCATGATAAGCACACCACTGGCTAGGATCTTTCTTCTTGAAGTATCCGTCATTTTTCTTCTTAGGCCATCTCACCTTGTCTCCAAGATCTCTAAGCGCCATTATAATGCTAGGAGTTCCTATAGAGAAACAGTATGATGCCAAAGTTGGATATTCCACCCCTTCATCTTCTTTAACGACATTGACTTGATCATCTACATGTCTTGAGTAAGGTTTGTGTCTCGGTTTAAACATTGGGGTTTCTGCCTTCCGATTTGGACGATCATATGATAAGGCATCTAATTTCGAAGTTGTAAGTTCATTTTCTTCGAGCCTTATAAATCTTGCTGCCCTTACTTTTGCTTCATCTAAATTTCTGCATGGTATCATTATGAGATCTTCCTGGAATTTAGATCCTTTATGGAGACCTCTCTACAAAGCTTGAATAGCGGTCAATATATCTAATTTAGGAATATTAAGAGATTCTTTTGTAAATCTAGTCATAAAATCTCTAAGTGATTCATGCGGTTTTTGAATTATTTTATATAGATCATTAGTCAATTTCTCAAAAGTCCTACTGCATGAAAATTGACTATAAAATAAATTTGTTAAATCAGCGAAAGAACTAATCAATAGAGGAGGCAAACTCTGCAGCCATTTTAAGGCTGATCCAGATAGTGTCGATCCAAAGCTTTTGCATAAGCAAGCTTCTTTCAAATTTGATGGAATCGGCACCGTTTCCATTTTCTCCAGATACAGCGCGATATGCTCCTGTGGGTCAGTGGTTCCATCATATGGTTTCATATTTGGAACTTGGAATTTCTTCGGGATTTCTACGTTCGCAATCCTGTCACCATATCTGTTGATTAGATAGGATGCAGGGTTGACTTCAGGAATTGTATTGCAAAATCCAAGAACGCTCGAAATCATGTCTTTAATCTTCTGAAATTCTCTAGCGATGTAATCATTTGCTCCTTGTCCCTGCGATGGATTAGTAAAAGCAAAAGATCCAGCACAATTATTAGAATTGTTCAAACCTGCACTCATGGTGGCCGATGTTCCAGCAACATGAGTGTTTTGCGGAATATTACTCCCAAAATTAGGAGTCGCAGTTGGCATCGACGTATTAATAGGAGCAGACTCAGGAGCAGTTGGAGTCGTTGAAAACAAATTCCTAGGAGTCATTGGTGGTCTGTTTTCAAAAATCTTTGACTCAAGAATTTTGAATTGTGCTTGATTATATTCTTGATTAGTCTTAATTGTCTTATCAAGATTCTGCAAAATAGTAAACAAGTCAGGCAGTTATTCAGAGTTAACATTCCTAGATCCACAATTGTAGGGATCCGGATTGCCATAATCGTCGTAAAAACTCCTTCTTTGAGTCTGGCTTGATCTTGCATTCTCCTGAGATGAGTTTCCTGCCGGAATTTCTCTAGATAAGTCTGGGATCTGGAATGAATCCATTGGCTCCTTTCCTTTTTCCTAGGCAGAAGTTCGAGCAACATTGTTCCTGTTTCTTCGATAAGAAGCATGTCCTGAAGGTGGAGGAGGCAAATGAGAAGAAAGAACAGGAGTAATTTGCGAAGAATTAGTTGGTTGAGTCGTCATCTTCGGTATTAGATTTTGAAAAATTGAGATTTATGAAAATCAAAAAGATTTTTTATCAGATCGAAAGCACCTTTTGCCCCACGGTGGGCGCCAAATTGTTTTGGTCAAAAATTATCCAAGATAATCAACCTTAAAGACTTAGATCAATTATGTAACCAAACTTTCATTCGTGAGGTTAAGGGCTTGTAAAATTGGTTTAGATTCAAAGATGCGTTTAAAATAAGTATGATAAATCAAGATTATGTCGACTTAAACAAAAGAAGGTAGTCAAAAGATTTCGCAAATAACTATATAATCAAATATAAGATAGATTAAGCAAGATAAAGAAAGATAAACGTAAATAAATGCGGAAAATAAAGAGAAAGGAACAAAGAACACCGAGATTTGTTATCGAGGAAAAGCCCTTAATCCTTTATGGATTGCCGGCATAAAAACCCCGGGAGGAAGCAATCGTCCTTGCCTTGTTCTTTTATTAATGGTGTAAATTGGTTACAATGATAGAGCGTCTTGATCGATCTTTCTAAGTAAAGAAAAGTGTGTTGGTTGTTTACAAGTATGAGCAGAGAAAATAAGCAAGTAAATATGTGAGTGTGTGTAACATTGTATATCCTATGATCGATCAGGTCCTCGTTTATATAGAGTAGCCTAGTAACTAATTTTCTGAAATTACAGGGATCTTCCTGGTCTTCATCTGGTGAACGTTGGAGCATATCTTGAGTGATATTGTAGCCGTTTGAAGATATTCTCCTCATGCTGAATTCCTCTTGAAGTACGATTATGATGCTGGACTAAGTCTTCTTTGCGTGTTGATCAAATAAGACATGTGTTGAATCTCTTTTGTACCGTTAGAGATATTTCCCTTGTGATAAATATCAAGTTACCTACATAATATTCTCATAGAAACAATACTTGAAGTTTATCGTTAGTAATTCGTCAAGACGTGTCAAGATCCTGAAGGTCCATGATCTTGTGGTCCCAAGATAGTGAAACCTGAAGTTTCACCCATGACAAACATGACTTAATTTAATTTATTAAAATCAACTTATGATGTCGAGCAAATAAAATGCCTTGGTCAACAAAAAAAAAAGCCTATAGATAAATACAATATAGATATAGATAAATCCAATGGAGATATAGATAAATACAATACAACTAGATTACACCCCGTGCGTTGCACATTTAGATCTTATTTCATACTAAATTATCATAAATTATATGCCTAAAGAATAGTCGTAGAAGTTAAGCTGAGTGATTACATATAATAAAGTAGACATCGATATAGATTCAAATGCAAAAACCTAGTTAGGCTCATTAAAAGCGTAAATGTCCATGAACCCCTTAGTCATGTAGAGCATCAAGCTAGCGACCCTGCAACGCTGCCTGGCAGTGAGACCCATAAACCTTGGTTTGTTTAATATATTTTTAAAGGGATTCGAACCTTGGTGGTGTTCCCACCAAGTCGTTTTTTTTGCGGGGGAAGGGGTAGGTGGCCATAATCCAAATATTTTTGAGTTTGTCTACATTGATCGAGGTTTTTCAGTTACAATGCCCACCAGATCAGATAATAAGTTAGTTATTTAATCATAAACATTGATATGTGTCGTTTTTTTCCAAAGGTGATGAATCGTTGTCACTATATGTAATGATATAGAATAGATACGTGTAAGTTAATTTATGGTTTAACGTTTTTTCCAAATTTGAAATTCTCAAAAAATAAGGTTTTAATTAATATATAATACAGATACTAAATATTTAGAAATAATTAAAGATGATATGATCCCAAACATAAAAAAGATTGCATGTTATTTTAGTTTCCAAATATGTTGATTTAACAATTTTGAATAATGTCAATTTAATGTATACAAAAACAAATGAATAACAAAATTTGTTATACTATTGTAAGGATGCACCCAATGTCATCTACAGACAGCTTTTTTAAAAAATTTTCAAAGCTTTTTTATAGACATCCCTTATTGATAAATAATACACACTTTATTTAGCGTGAATAAAATTATAAAAGTTATTCATGCAAGTGTGTATTGTGGACAAAAATGATGTAACAATAATATATGAAAGTTCATCCCTAAATTGTAAATTTTTATAACTTCACCCTTTTTAGTGTGAATATAGTTAGTGTGACAAACTTTTATAAATTGTTCACGATAACTAAAAGTGTAACATCCTAGATTTTATAAATAATTTAAAAACACTATAGAAGTTAAATACCAATAATTTATCATGTAATTTATATTAATAACTATGTGTTATGTAACAACCGTCTTAGAAATGTTCTAAATAAGTTTCTTGAATCGTACTTTCGCCATTAGAATGGCTAGACAGTTCAATTTATTTAAGTTCTTGACGTACTTTAGACCCAATTATGTGCTTATATGAAGGTCAATTTGATCTTAAATCTTGATTTATATGACGAGTTTATGATTAAATACGATGAAGTACTAAAGTTCGGTTCATAAACGTTCGTGTTCATAAAAGTTCTAGTTCAAATGTTCATAAATAGTCCTTGCATTTATTAAGTTCATTTATTATGAGAAGACTATAAATAGAAGAGTTTAGAGAGAGAAAACCCTATTCATCATCTTCTCCATCTCTCCACTCTCTTACTAGAACACACACCAAAAACACCATAAAACACACACTAGAGCATCTTTTGATTTTGAAACGTTTGATCAAAATCGTTTGTACTTTATCCTTGTGATAATCAAAACACACTTCTTGAATCGTTTCTCAGGCAACAATAACATTTGATGAGTTTTTAATCAAATTAAAAGTGTACTTTTTTAAATTTATGTTCTTGATGATTTGGTCCAGTTCTTGAACGAAAATCATGTTAAATGTTAATGAGTTTGTGTCTAAATGTGTTTAACAACATATGTATGAACAAATTTGGGTCATAACGTGCTTTAATCTACAAAACTCATTTTTGGAAAATGAAGGTACAACTTGTTCTTGAAATCATGACTTGTTCATGTTATGTTTGATCTTGAAATCATTAAAAGTGTTACTAGATAATGTTATTGAGTATATTTGTACTAGTGCTATGTCTAAGAAAGTCCTGAAAATCGATCTAGACTTTCATTATTGTGCTCGTACTTGTTGAGGCTATTCTTGAGCTAGGACGATCTTCCCAAGATCGTCTCAGGCTCTTGGTGTGTTTGGTTGTTCATTCGAAGTTGTTGTGATTGGGAATCACACACTTCTTGGGTAGCTAATCTTCTAGATTGGTTTTGCTCAAATTGTTCTTGAACTAGGAAGATCTTGGTACTAGGAAGATCTTGACTCTAGGAAGATCTTGACCCAGGACGATCTCGACCCAGGACGATCTTGACCCAGGAAGATCTTGACATAGGAAGATCTTGACCCAAGAAGATCTTGACACTAAAACGATCTTGTTCTATAACTTGGCATGCACGAACTTAAATCAACTAGATCTTGTACTTAACCACTAAACCAGTTCTCAGCTTCATTACATTGCAATAATATATGCCAAAGGCTGTACAAACATCATTGCTCAATCCTTGACCAAAGTACATTAAAGTCATGATTCATCTTAATCATTAAAGTGCAAGTTCTATGAACAACCAAACTAAGTTCTTAAGGCTAAAGATCATTATTAAAGACATGTTCAACTAATTAACATTATAATTACATGTGTGTGAGTTCAAAGACGTTCAGATTAAGTCCAGTTCAAGTACCTAAGTTCATTCAAACTCATTTTGAGTCAAAATGTTCAAAGATCATCAAGGGCCAAATCATCAGTTCATCAAGGACATTTCAATGATTAATTAATCACATGAACTAATATGCGTACTTATTTATGATCAATGAATTGTACTTAGGCTTCCATCAAGACGTGCTTGGATTTTGATAGATATAACTTATTTATCTCTGTGCTTGTTCTCTGTGCTTATAAACTGTGCTTGTATCAGATCACTATGAGTTCACTAATCCCCTTTTCTAGTAAAATGATATCATATCAAAATCATGTTACAAAGTTGATGGAAAATCATGTCAAAATCGTACCATACATAAGCTTTCTAAAGCTATATACCATATAATTAAATTAATATGGGGTGCTTCTGACTTAATTTCTTGATAATCACTATTTAAATCATAATACTAAACTTGTAGGAGAATCATATAAATAATAAAGAAATACCTTGATTATGTGATAATCATAACCTATAAAGATTAGGATGATTTGGTATGATTGTTGACCCGAATTCAACTTTTCATCCCTTCTTTTTCTGCTCGAACTCCAATTTGTCTACCTTTTTATTCTCCGACTTTTGAACTATTTCTTATCACATATTATAATTTATAGTATAACATGATGGCTATGTAAATATTTAGATTGCCTTATTATCCTTTCGATCTTGTTTGTTGACTCCCCCTCTCTGCTTATTTTATTTCCATGCCTTTCTTATGTACCGAGGGAAAGTAGAAATGCTTTTGTTATTATATATTTGACATGTTATAGATAAATTCATAGATATTAAAAACTAGATAAATATGGATACATATATATATAACATGTAACATCCCGCTAAAGCGGAATATACGGGATGTACAGATAAGCACAATTGCATACAGTACAAGTTCTAACATATCCAAACATTAAGAAGATAAGAAGTATAATAGTTATTACAGAACATGGGGTATACCCAGAATAGATAATATTCAAAAGACAGAACAATTGTCTTAAAGTACCAAAGTCTTGAAATGAATAAGCAAAGGAAGGTCTTCACAGCTCCTAGTCTTGAACGCTCGAACAGTCGCCCAATGAGATGAGCTTTAAAGAGGAAGACTCCTATGCTAAAGGATCTACTAGCCTAGCCTGAAAAGCATGTAAGTTCAGAAGGTCAACTACGAAAGTAGTTGGTGAGATTCACAAAAAGTACTTGTTTAGTATACATATAGATAATATGTAGAGTAAGAACAAGGTCATAAGGTCTGTACGTTTAACAAAAGTACTTTGTAATAGTAAGGGCAGAACAAGAACAAATAATGAACTTTAAATGTACTGTCACTGCTAACCCGATTGGCTAGAACTAAACTGTAATGCGAAGACATGCTCATAATAATCAAGTAAGTCAAGTAAGATATAGATCTGAACAAGAACAGATAATATGCATCCTCCAGAACAACGGAGAACGAGGGTGGGCCTACACTAAACAGTGTTGTCCATAATTATCTACGGTTCAATCCCTGAACTGTGGGATATGAATTGATAGCAGAGAATAAGAACTGAACAAGAACAGTAAGAACTAGAACATGGTAAAGAACAGGTACAGTAGTATAAATGTATCTAAGGATCTTGCCCATTCAAGACTTAAATACCCTTTTTAAATAGTTAAGAATCATAACATAGGTATCTCATAAGATCATAGGATAGTACGTAAAATAGTTCAAGAACATATATATAAGTACAAAATAGTTTTCATGTTTTTCAGTCTCCGATAAAAGAACTTGAACAAAATGCACGAAAGCCAAGGACAGTCACCATGTAACCCGAGTAGCCTAATATGCCACTGAATAGTTTGCGAACTTATGTGACCCACATTCAGATATACTTCCGTAATCGATACAAGCACTAAGATAACAAATATTCAATATATATTCAAAAACACCCTTAAACAAATCATGAGACACCTTTTAGATAACTGAATTTAATTACTTTGTGATTTAACTTATTTGCTTTTGCATTTCATTATTTATAAGGAACCCGTGATTTTCTATGAGACCCATGTAGCGAACTTTCTGACAACCTATCCCAAGTTGGAAGCTTTAGGTAGGCTAGGTATACAAAGATACCCCTAGGACATACTTGTCCGAATCTCAAATACCACATTAGCCCCTTAATTAACATTCATTTTATTTGCATAAACAATATCACATTTAACTTTCATGCCATGAGTTGTAGAGGTTTTTGCCTATATTTTGAACAAATCCTATAGTAAGGCTAGATCTTTCACAAAATTGAAGGACTAGATCAATTCATTACTGAAAAGCAAGCATTCTCAGCCATATATCTGAATATGTTTCCCACAAGAACATTGTATAATTTAAGTTCAGATTAAGGAAACCTTGCTACTTTGTGTCTACCAATATATCCCAAATTGTAATCATTGAACTAAGCAGTCATATTACGATTAAACAGACTTAAAAGCTAAGTATCCTCACTTCTAATTATCTTACAGCATTAACTTAAATCTCTTCATATTTTTGTCATTTTCTCATTTTTCACCTTTTTATGGGTTTTTTTTATGACACTGAGAACTTTTTTTGTATTTTTATGACTTTAGCTATTTACAGACACAAACTTACAAAATTAGTTCTTTGAGAGATTTAATATGAATCAGCATTCTTCATCCCATTGAAAAGAATTAACTTCTCAAATCGAGCCTTATCAAATGCTTTGGTACACAGATCAGCTAAATTATCATCGGTTATAACCTTTTCCAAATGAATTAACTTCTTTTGGGCACAATCACGCAAGAAATGATGTCTAATATCAATATGCTTGGTGACCTTATGCATGACAGGGTTATTTGTAATGTCTATAGCTGACTTATTGTCTATTCTAATAGGAGTATCAAGAAAATCCATACCGTAGTCACGAAGTTGTTGCTGAATCCACAATACCTGGGAACAACAGCTACCAGCAGCCATATACTCTACCTCACATGAAGACTGAGCAACACATGTCTGCTTCTTGCACTGCCACGATACTAATCTTCCTCCTAACAACTGACAACCTCCAGTCGTAGACTTTCCATCATTGTTACAACCGCCAAAGTCCGAATCACTATATGCAACAAAATCAAACGTTCCTCCAATTGGATACCATAGACCAAGCCCTTGGTTTCCCTTAAGATAACGTAGAATACGTTTTGCTGCAGTCAAATGTGACTCTTTTGGACTAGCTTGAAATCTAGCGCAAAGACAAACAACGAACATAATATCTGGACGCGAAGCAGTCAGATACATCAATGAGCCAATAATAGCACGATAATAAGTTGCATCCACAAGTTCATCTTTCGGATCAAGAACCCCTAAACCATGATTTTGTTGAATAGGAGTACCATATGTCTTGGACTCTAGCATTTGAAACCTTTCCAAGATGTCATCGACATACTTAGACTGGTGAATAAAGAATCCATCTTTCCTTTGATCTACTTGTAGTCCGAGGAAAAATTGTAATTCCCCCATAGCACTCATTTCAAATACATTTTTCATGCTCATTTCAAACTCTTTGCACATCTTTATATTAGATGAACCAAAAATGATATCATCCACGTAAACTTGTACAATTAGATAATCTCGCTTCTTCCACTTGATAAACAATGTGCTGTCTATCGATCCTCTTCTAAATCCATTTGTCAACAAATGCGTTGACAACTTTTCATACCACACTCTGGGTGCTTGATGCAATCTATAAAGAGCCTTATCCAAACAATATGCTCTTCTTGGATAATTCGGATCTTCAAACCCCGGTGGTTGGTGAACATACACTTCTTCTTTGACTTCACCGTATAAGAAGGCACTCTTAACGTCTAACTGATACACCTTTATACCTTTGAAACTTGCATAGGCTAAAAATAACCTTATAGCTTCAATCCTAGCAACTGGTGCAAAAGTTTCGTTATAGTCATATCCTTCTCGTTGTGCAAACCCCTGTAGATGCAGATTCGTTGTGACAATCGCAAGATACATTTGATTATCGTTTATGTTTTTAGGAACTTGTGTGTAATCTTTGAAATAAGAACTTGTGTTGATATTTAATGATTACGTTCGAACTTCAATATTATATCTGTTTATGCTTGGTATTATGTTTGTGTGTTATATATTGTTTTGCAGGTACAAGAACATAGAATCAAGGTTTATAAGTGTCGTAGAACACTTAAACGGTGATTGGATGTTATGTACGAGTCAAACAAAGTCAAACAAAGAACAACGGTTCGTCCCTCGTGCTGACGTCATCAGCATGCAGGATGAACCTCGTGCTGTCGTCAGCACGAGGCAGATCGGTTGTTAATTGTTTCGGGCCTAATACGTAATTATGGCCTAAGCCCACACGATCCAATACTTAATTAGTATAAATACAAGACCTAATCTACGGAATTAGGAAATCGTTTTTCGAATCTTCGTTAATTATTTACGAATTTACGAGTTAAGGTTAATTGTTCGTTCGTGTAATCTCTTACACGAACCACAAGCCTTGTGCATCTCCTTGGGTTGATTAATTGCTCATTAATCAACGAAAGGCAATAGCAATCTAGTTATCTCAAGAGGATTCCGCACTCTTGACATAACGAATCACGTCTTATTACGATCCACGCAACAATAGGGCACCTTACAAGTGGTATCAGAGCCCTAAGGTTGATTACCAAAAGGTTTAAGATCGTTTGATTGGCTATTGATTGCAATCTCGTTCGAAATTCGTGTTAATTTGCGTTCTTCGTGCTCTCCTTCGTTTGACACTTCGTGCTAACGTCAGCACGAAGTTGATTTTTGCTTCGTGCTTACGTTATTGTCACCTCGTGGACTCTGTGTCACGTGTGACTCGTGTGACTTAGTTTTACTTCGTGCCACGTCAACACGAACTACCCTTCGTGACTTAGGTCGTGACGCGGTACTTCGTGCTCTGCTTCGCGCCACGTGACTTCGTCCTTCGTGGCACGTGACTTTGTGCTTCGTGCCACGTGACTTCGTGCTTCATGCCACGTGACTTCGTCCTTCGTGCCACACGAACTTAGTGTTATTTCGTTTAATTTGATTTCAAAAGATTCGAAATGACTACTTTACCAGCTGCCGCAAACTCACCTAATGCCTTACTTATCAGCCAGATGATCATGCATGACCATGAGGTTGGTCGGGGTAATACACCTCCAAAGCTTTTCCGTATGGAGATATATTGGATGTGGAAGAGACGTTTTGAAGACTACATTCGTCTCACTGACATGGAAATGTGGCTAGTAATAACTCAAGGTTTTGATTGGCCTTCATATGAGAAGAACGGAGTAATCAGTAGGTATACTTATGCTGATATGCCTATTGAAGACGTAAAAGATACGCTGTTGAAGGGAAGGCTTTGTCAACTCTAACTATGGCATTGCCTCAAGATAGTGTACATCTGTTTAAAAAGTACACTACTTCAAAGGATTTATGGGATGCTCTCAAAAGGTATTGTGAGGGTGATGTAACTTTGAAGAAAAACCGTATCAAGCTTCTCAAGCGTCAATATGAAGCCTTTAATGGACTGAAAGGGGAATCTCTTGATGAGATTATTATTCGATTCAGTCATCTAACCACTGAATTGTCATACTTTGAAGTAGTTTATCCTCAAACTGAGCTAGTTGATAAGTTTCTGGACTCACTGCCTAAAACTTGGACTGATTATGTTCATCAACTTCAAGATGTCAGGAATGCAGTACATGGGATTTTGAGAAGGTAGTCTCCAAGCTAAAGAACAGAGATATGAAGAGAAGGATTAAGGACACTCACTCAGACTTTACACAAGATCCATCCTTATATCATGCTAAGCCTATTCATTTAGCATTCTATGCCAATGAGTATGAGTTCTGTAGAGGGAAGAATGCGTATTTACTCAGCCTTTTGTAATGCTCATGAAGCGTTTATTGGGGGAAAGGTTACTGATCCTGCAGTAAATGATGAGGATTACAATCAAATAGATCCTGATGATTTGGAAGAAATGGATCTACAATGGCAGCTTGCTATGCTTATCATTAAAGTCAGAAGATTCACTCAGAGAACTGGTAGACCTATAGGTAATGGCACTAAAGGTTTTGACAAATCCAAGGTGAAATGTTATAATTGCGATGGATTTGGTCATTTTGCAAGAGAGTGTCAAAGGCCTAAAAGGATTGATAATACTGTTGCTGGTCGTCAAAATTATAATCAAGGGGGTGTTACACCAAATAATCATAAGACGCAAGCAATGATTACATATCCTGTTACTCCACAGCAGCCTGTTTCGTCACCATTTTCGGATTCAAAGGCTGTTGTTGTTCAAAATCCAGATGGTACTTATCAATGGGATACACAATCCGATGATACCTCGAATTATGCCTATATGGTAGAATTATATGATGAGGTAGCCGCAACGATTGATTATGCTGTATACTCAAGTGAAGAAAGTGCATCTGAGACAGTACAGAAGAATATGTGTAATGTTGCTGAGACAGTAAGATTTGAGAGTGAACAAATGACTGCAATAAAAGCATCTGAAGAAAAGAAAGAGTCATCAAATCCTGTTGATGACATTTCTATGCAGAGCATCGAAGAACAGATGAAGAACTTTGAGATACCTGAAGGTATGACAACCGAAGAGTTCGTTGCATACATGGCAGATTGCAAGGCTGCAGATCAAAAGGTATCATGTTCTTTATCTTCTATAATTAATGTGTGTAAAATGGTGTCGGACTTAAAACTTGAGGTGTTTATTTTGAATAAGTCAGTTATTAACTTAACTAGTCAGAACAACATGTTTAAAAAGGAAAACGACTCTTTGTTTGCCAAAAATTCTGGTTTGGTAAAACAAGAAAGTCTTTATCAAGATAAGATTCGTGCATCTGATAAGGATATTATTGCATTAAAAGAAAAACTAAAGCAGTCAGTTATGATGGAAAAAGTAGGAAATGAACAATATGCTCAACTACCTGAAGATTTTTCTAAAAAGGAGAAAGAAATTAGTTGACGCAAAATTGGAAATAGTTAAGCTTAATACAAGACTAGATCAAATTAGGGGATCTGAGTTAATACGATCAATGCAGATGCAAAAACCTATACCACGGGATTCAAAAGATAAAAGTGGTTTGGGTATGAGTTATAATGAAGTTAGAGGTCCGTTCAATGATAATTATACAGAATCTCTAACGCAGCTCACTGAAAAGACTGACAATGGTGTAATAGTTCCAATCGTTTCAGAAACACAAAATGTTAATCAAAAGACCCCTAAAAGCTCTAAAAAGTCGATTGATAAAATTAAGGAGCTTAACAAGAAACATAAGCTTGAAAGCTCATTTGTTAAACCAGTGGATCCTAAGAATGGAATTTATGATATTAGTTCTTCTAAAGGATCTAATCAAGTGAAGTCAACTTGTCCTGTTGATAAGAACATTAAATGTTTCACAATGAAAGGATGTGATACTGTTTTTACATCAGATGAAATTGATTTTGAAAAGATCGATCATGACAAGATTGACAAAGTATGGAATAAGGATGAATCTACGTCTAGTGAAGTTCCCTTAACTCCATACAAGACTCATAAAAAATCTCAAAAGAAAGTACATTTTTTGGGTAAAAATGAGTCAACTGGTTTGTCAAAAGAGGAGTCAGCCACAATTGAACTTAAGGAATGTTTGGGTATGACTTCAGTTGAGTTTGATGTTAAAGCTAAGAAAGCAAGAGCTAAAAAATCGTGTTTATATTGTTATGAAGTAGGACATGTTTATAGTTGCTGTCCAAATAGGAAACGGAGATGTCCTGATAAGGGTATGTCTTCTGGTGGATCTAGTGACTCAGATATTGTTGCTCATAATAATAGGTTTAAGACTCCAAAACGACAGGGACCTTCACAAAATACTACTTTTAGTGGTGGAAGTCCGAGTCGTTCTCGTACACCTCAAAGGACTAATTCACCTAGGAAGATGACTTATCAAAATCGATCTCCTCCTGTTAGAATTAATAGTTCGTCTAAATTCTATGATCGATTAGGGAGTCAACCTAGATTTGGTACTCACTCACCAAGGAATTCTCCTCCTAAGACTCGTTTCACCTCACCTAAGAAACAGTCTGTGACACCATCTTCATCCAAGGCTCCATTAAAGAGCGATGGATATTGGACCGAATTAATCATTAGAGATGAATTCGGTAAACCTAAACCTCAAAAGGTTTGGGTTTCCTTTAGAAACTAACCATCTTATTATCTGATGTGCAGGGAGAACCAAGGAAGCCTATTAGTCTTTGGTATGTTGATAGTGGATGCTCTCGGCACATGACATGGGACAAGAATGTTTTGTCCAATTATGAAAATGTAAAAGGTTCGTACGTTAGTTTCGCTGGTCCCAAGGGCGGCAATATCTCGGGCCAAGGTGATGTTGTCAATGGGAAGATTACGTTGGAGAAAGTCAATTATGTGGAACAGTTATCACATAATTTATTAACTGTTTCTCAGATTTGTGACAAGGGTAATACTGTCCATTTTAATGAGAAAGAAGCACTTATATTGAAACCAGGATATGTTATTCCTGAAGACTGGATCCTGCTGAAAGCTCTTAGGAAGAGAGACATCTATGGCCTTGTGTTAGGTGTTGATAATCCAGAGGAGTCTGTTTGCTTGTTATCAAAAGCAAACGAATCTGAATCGTTACTATGGCATAGAAGAATGGGACATATCAATTTCCGAAAGATGAATGACATTGTCAAACATGGTTTGGTTGACGGCGTTCCCATTAAACGGTTTGGAATGGAAGACAAATGTGTACCTTGTCTGAAAGGTAAACAACAAAAGTCTGCACATAAACCGAAACAAGTAAATTCTATCGCCAATCCTTTTGAGTTACTTCACATGGATTTATTTGGTCCAGTAAATGTAAGAAGTATCGGTGGGATGTATTACTGTTTGGTGGTTACTGATGATTACTCGAGATTCTCATGGGTATTCTTTCTTAAATCGAAAGATGAAACTCCGCAGATTTTGATAAATTTCTTTGTCGAAACTGAAAACATTTATGGAGTTTGTGTTAAGAGAATCAGGAGTGACAACAGAACTGAATTCAAGAATAATGTGATGGATGTCTTTTGTTTGTCAAAAGGAATTCAACATCAATACAGTTCTCCGTATGAACCACAACAGAATGGTGTTGCTGAAAGGAAGAATAGGACTCTAATCGAGACATCCAGAACTATGCTTGCAGATTCAGGGTGTTATGAGCTACTACATAAGAAGAAACCGAATTTACAGAATGTTGAACCATTTGGTGTACCGTGTACTTTCTTGAAGTATTTACCTCAGTCAAAGTTTGATTCAAAGATTGAAGAGGGATTTCTCATGGGTTATAAACCGGGAACATCAATTCGACGGGTTTACAACACACAGACTGGCAAAGTTTATTTGGGATCAAATGTCAAGATTGTCAGTCATAAGCCCGCTATACATTCTGGATGTGGCAAAAACTTCGATTATGATAGTGTATTTAGTTCACTACATGGTCCTGATTCTTATTCAGATCCTTAGATAGTTGATGATGTGATTATTTTTAAGAGATCACATGGATAATACTCCTGTATCTTTGCCTACTCGAAATGTCGATACTACTCCAATCAACGTTCAGTCTTCTACTGATGTTGATTAAAGTGGTAAGGACAAGGATAAGACACCAGATTCAGACAATAATGAACCCGCAATCACTACACCACCTACTCCATCGAAGGTTACACTGCCTGATGATGATCCTATTTCTGAAGAATCGGAAGATGAATTCAACTCTCCTGAGTTTCAGATTAGAACAAATTTAGGAGAAAGTTTGAATGTTGATTCGGTTCCTCAATATCGAATTAATAAGGATCACCCAGTTGAAAATATTCTTGGAAATGCTACAGAACCTGTTCGAACTAGAAATCAGTTGAATAAGGATTTAACTAGTTTGTTTTGTGAAGTGAAAGACACCGGATTGATAACTGAGTGTTTGTATTCTGGTTTCATTTCACAAGTTGAACCTAAGAATGTTAAGGCAGCACTTCAAGATCCATGTTGGGTTGAAGTTATGCAAGAAGAATTAGCTCAATTTGAAAAACTTGGAGTTTGGGAGTTAGTAGATGTGCCTAGAGGTAAAGAATCGATTGGAACTCGTTGGGTATATAAATGCAAACAAGATGACAAAGGGATCATTACCAGAAATAAAGCACGTTTGGTTGTTCAGGGGTTTGCACAACGAGAAGGATATGACTATAACGAAACTTTTGCACCAGTTGCTAGGATTGAAGCTATAAGGTTATTTTTAGCTTTTGCAAGTTTCAAAGGTATAAAGGTGTATCAGTTAGACGTTAAAAGTGCCTTCCTGTACGGTGAAGTCAAAGAAGAAGTGTATGTTTAGCAATCACCGGGGTTTGAAGATCCAAATTATCCAAGAAGAGCATATCGACTAGATAAGGCTCTTTATGGATTACATCAAGCACCCAGAGTGTGGTATGAAAAATTGTCAACGCACTTGTTGACAAATGGCTTTAAGAGAGGATCGATAGATAGCACATTGTTAATCAAGTGGAAGAAGCGAGATTATCTAATTCTACAAGTTTACGTGGATGATATCATTTTTGGTTCATCCAATATAAAGATGTGCAAAGAGTTTGAAATGAGCATGAAAAATGTTTTTGAAATGAGTGCTATGGGGGAATTACAATTTTTCCTCGGACTACAAGTAGATCAAAGGAAAGATGGATTCTTTATTCACCAGTCTAAGTATGTCGATGACATCTTGGAAAGGTTTCAAATGCTAGAGTCCAAGACATATGGTACTCCTATTCAGCAAAATCATGGTTTAGGAGTGCTTGATCCGAAAGATGAACTTGTGGATGCAACTTATTATCGTGCTATTATTGGCTCATTGATGTATCTGACTCCTTCGCATCCAGATAATATGTTCGCTGTTTGTCTACCAGGGGCTTGGTCTATGGTATCCAATGGGAGGAACGTTTGATTTTGTTGCATATACTGATTCGGATTTTGGCGGTTGTAACAATGACAGAAAGTCTACGACTGGAGGTTGTCAGTTGTTAGGAGGGAGATTAGTATCGTGGCAATGCAAGAAGCAGACATGTGTTGCTCAGTCTTCATGTGAGGCAGAGTATATGGCTGCTGGTAGCTGTTGTTCCCAGGTATTATGGATTCAGCAACAACTTCGTGACTACGGTATGGATTTTCTTGATACTCCTATTAGAATAGACAATAAGTCAGCAATAGACATTACAAATAACCCTGTCATGCATAAGGTCACCAAGCATATTGATATTAGGCATCATTTCTTGCGTGATTGTGCCCAAAAGAAGTTAAATCATTTGGAAAAGGTTATAACCGATGATAATTTAGCTGATCTGTATACCAAAGCATTTGATAAAACTCGATTTGAGAAATTAATTCTTCTCAATGGGATGAAGAATGCTGATTCATATTAAATCTCTCAAAGAACTAATTTTGTAAGTTTGTGTCTGTAAATAGCTAGAGTCATAAAAATACAAAAAAAGTTCTTAGTGTCATAAAAACCATAAAAATGTGAAAAATGAGAAAATGACAAAAATATGGGGAGATTTAAGTTAATGCTGTCAGATGATTAGAAGTGAGGATACTTAACTTTTAAGTCTGCTTAATCGTAATATAACTGCTTAGTTTAGTGATTACAATTTGGGATATATTGGTAGACACAAAGTAGCAAGGTTTCCTTAATCTGAACTTATTTTATACAATGTTCTTGTGGGAAACATATTCAGATATATGGCTGAGAATGCTTGCTTTTCAGTACTGAACTGATCTGGTCCTTAATTTTTGTGAAAGATCTAGCATTACTATAAGATTTGTTCAATATATAGGCAAAAACCTCTACAAATCATGAGCATGAAAGTAAATGTGATATTGTTATGCAAATAAAATGAATGTTAATTAAGGGGCTAATGTGGTCTTTGAGATTCGGACAAGTATGTCCTCGGGGTGTCTTCGTATACCTAGCCTACCTAAAGCTTCCAACTTGGGATAGGTTGTCAGGAAGTTCGCTACATGGGTCTCATAGAAAATCACGGGTTCCTTATAAATAATGAAATGCAAAAGCAAATAAGTGAAATCACAAAGTAATTACATTCAGTTATCGAAAAAGTGTCTCATGATTTGTTAAGGATGTTTTTGAAAATACATTGAATATTTGTTATCTTAGTGCTTGATCGATTACAGAAGTATATCTGAATGTGGGTCACATAAGTTCGCAAACTATTCAGTGGCATATTAGGCTACTCGGGTTACATGGTGACTGTCCTTGGCCAGGGTATGTCGAAAGTGTCATAATTTAAAAGAAAACTGGAAGTACTGAGTGTTTAAGAGGACAGATATACCAGTAATCGTTTACGGTATAGATGTTTACAAGATGGATTTTCTAATTAATACATAAGTTGTTTAATTTAGAAAATGAAATGTTTTGGAAATTGAAAAGTCAAAATATTTTTGAATGTGTTTCAATTAAATTTTTGAAATTTCAATTGTTTTTGGTAGATAAGTATGCTTGACAAAGATTTGACTTACCTTAAATTTTATTTTATCGATAGGTTAAGCTTTTGGTTGTTTTGCATATTGATGATACTTTGTTGATTTTGATGCATTAATGAAGTTTGTTAAGTGTGCAGGTTACAGATAATAAAATCATTTTATATGATATCAAAATTTTTGATTCAAGGCAGAATTGTTTTCGCTTGTTTGTCAGCTCTTTGAATTGTATTGCACCGGACAACAAAAGGTGTTCAGAAATTTCTTCTACAGAGATTACAAGTGATACAAGGATGATCTTCTTTAATAACCTAAGACTTAGTGTGATAGGTTATACTTTTATTATCAAGATCACAACCTAAGATGTAATGTGATAGGTTGTTGATATGATATTTTGTCATACTTTATACATTAAAATGTTTTGTATTTGGTTCAGTTAAACATCAATGAAGAAATGCTTGATTTTATGTCAAGATAATAATGTAAGATTCATTTGATACATTATTGTGATAACAAGTTAGTACAGATGATTTACGATAGCATATTCGAGTATCTACAGGTTTATGTTTCTAGAATTTCTGGAATTTTTCCTTGTTTACATTTCTGGAAAATTCGTGAAATTTCGCTAAGGAATGGAGCTTATGTGGTTTAAAATCTAAAAATTCGAAAACACCTCGTGCTGACGTCATCACGAAGCCCACGAACTGCGTGTTCGGCCCGGACCATGTGGATTCGAATATATATATGGGTTATTACTATTCATTAATTACCATTAATCGAAATTAACCCTAAGTAAATCACACGAACTTCGTCTCCCTCGTGCCACTGTTCATCCGTCCTTCTTTTCGATCGATTTCATCTTCTTTTCATATTAATCATCCTAGTTTGTTGGTAAATACTTGATCTAGGATAGATTCTTGATGTTTTAACTATGGATTGGAACGATTACAAGTCGTTATAATGCCCAAATTTTGATTTTGCCTCGCGTGAACAGTAACTAGGACGAACCACAAATTAGATCTTTGATTTTTGATGATTTGGACTTAAATTGGACTTAAAATTGGACTAATTAATGTTTAAACATGTTAAATCTAACAAAAATTTAAGTAAACAAGTGTTAAATCAAGATTAATCAAGAAAATTGTGTTTCGGTTACTATTCACACGAAGAACACGAACCAACTTCGTGTTCATCGAATTCGTTTCGTTTCTGTTTTCTGGGCATACACGAACCATAAACAAGTCCACGATGATGTTTTTGATCGATATTAACATCATATGGAGATGTTTTTGATCTTCGTGTTCTGGGTTCATACTGGCTCGTGATGACGTCATCACGAAACAGAAAGCCAAAACCCTAAATTATATTTTCGTTTATTCTAACTTTGTTTTTCTTGTCGTTTTTGTCTGTTTTTGTGCAGGTATGGCAGGACAAGGTAACAATGCTTTTGTGTTCGTCAAGGAGCATAATGCTGCACTCGATCTCAGCATTACACAGACGGGATGCACTTCATAATTTCACGGTGTCCTACAGTTTCTTGCACGTTCTCGCGTTCATTTTGCTGTGACAGAGAATCCTCCGTTGGTGATAGGTCTCATTAGAGAGTTTTGGAACTCAACCCGTTCGGTGCAGATGGGTGCTCATACATACATTCGCACTACTGTTGGAGGACGTTCATTCTCTTTTTCTGCTGGAGACTTACGGACGATATTACACTTAGGTGATGTCGTGATAGAGCAAGGTCCGACTGAGTTTTCTGAGGAATTATGCGACGGTGCTCTACGTCGTATGGGGTATACTGGAGCTATTTCTCACCTATACTTCAGGAATCATCTTCATGGCAAATGGAAGCTTCTTGCTTACTATTTGTTGAGGGCCATTAGTCATCGGAGTACAGGCTATGACCAGATGAATATACAGAATGCTTCTCAGATGGTTGCCTTAGTGCTGAACAAGCCATACAGCTTCTCTCAGTACATTTTTGATAATTTGGAGAAGCAGTTGAGATCATTTGGTACAGACAAGAAATTCTTTCTGTTTCCAAGATTTGTGATGATCATAATTCGTCACTTTGCAGCTGATTTGCCATTTAACGGTCCTACGTTCAATCTAGGTCGTCTTACTTACAAGGCATTTGCTGAAAGTTTGAAGCACCTGTCGGGAAGCAATGTTCCGATTACGGTTGATAATCCACCTTTGTTCAGACATTTGCTTAATCCTAACTATGTCGCACCTCGACAAGGTTGGGAGGATGAAGAACCCGTTGCTGCTGTTGCTGGTGATGATGATCAGGCTCAGGATGCTCCTTAAGAAGAAAGAGCTGATCAGTTTGAGGGACTCAACGATGTTCCTCTGTATGCTGGTGATTTGGAGCATGACTCTGATATGGATGCTCTCATGGAGGATATTGATGATCCTACAAATCTTGTATCTACATCTGCTGGAGTTTCTACTTCTACCTCTGCTCCAGTTGATGTTGCTGCTGGTCCTTTTGAAGTCCCGGTTAATGTTGTTGAGGACTCGGAAGTTGAAGAAGAGGAAGAAAGATTGCCAAAGAGAAGAAGAAGACATGCACGATCCCAAGCTGAAGTTGATAGCGAATTTGCTGCTTATTCTGAAGCCATGGAGAGGTCTCATGCACCTATTGTTGGTGATACTCCATTGGTTGCTGCTTTAAGAGCTTCTGTCTCTGAGATTCTTGCGTCTGTGTCTGCTCCTTTTGCTGGTGTTACTATTGGGGAGAGAAGGTCGAGACCAAAGTTTATTATAAGGGGAATTGGTTCTCGCGCACAAGTTGTCACTGAAGCTACCACTGTTACGATTCCTGCTGTTCCGGAGTCTACAGTTCCAACACTTGTTGCTCCTAGGCCTTTGTCTGCTCCTATTCAGGCGACAGTTCCTGTTTCTACTGTTATGGGACGTCTGTTGGCTCTTCTGCAAAGACCACAGATGCCTCCCACATGAACTTCTAGCGCTCGTATGCCTTCGTTTGAAGCTGCGATGCCCCCTCAGGTCTCTAACCTGTACCTGTTCAAGTGCAGTTGAGTCGTTTATTTTCTGAGAAGAAGATGTTGGAGATGAGGGTTACAGTTTTGGAGAATTAGCTAAAGCTCCAAGCTGCTAAGCATCAGGAAGAGATGGACATGATAACCGCTCTTGTTCATTCTCTTGGATCTAGACTTGACCAATTCTTGGCTCAAGGGGGAGATAAAGATGGTTGTAGAGATGATGAGCTTGCAAAAAGACTAGAGATGATGATCATGAAGATCAAGATCCAGCTCAAGGTTAAGATCAAACACAACCAGGTGAGCCAGAGAATCAGGGTCAAGGTCAAGATGCTGATGATGCTGCTATGGATACAGAGACTGCTGATGTTCAGGGGGAGTCATCAAGACAAAGAGAGATAGAGATTGCTGGTACAGCTGGTGCTAGTACTTCTGGGACTCAAGATAAAGGCAAAGTTGTGATGACCACTCCAGATGCAGATCCTGATGATCCAGATAACAATGGTGATGGGCAAGATTCCAATTCAGGTAACTCCGATTCTATTTCTGATAGAATAGAAAGGGAGATTGTGAATGATCCTCATAATCATAAAGAAAAAGAAAATAGCAAAGGAAAATCTACTCAGGAGAGTGAGTCAACTAAAACTGTTTCTACTACCAATGCCTCTACAGAGTCAGATTTGCACCCTTTAATTGTGCATAGACTAAAAAAGAGATTAGGATATGATCCACAGGCTCATATGAGAGCTAGAGCTGAGATTATGGATTATGATGATTATTATGATCCAGGATCACTTAGGGATCAAATGAAAGAACAGTCAGGGTTAACTCATACATCTTCAGAGTCAGAGTCAGATTCGGATTCAGATTCGGATTATGAACCTTAGTTCTATTGATTTTGTATTTTTAATTGATGTGTATACATTAGATTACTTGAGTTATAATAACAGTTTAGAGTGTTAATCAAAGTGTTATTCAGCTTAGAATAGTTATCAAAGAATTATTCTATTCGGCTTAACATATTGACAGTGTAATTTTAAAATACTCGAGTAATGAACAATAATGATTATAAGATAAATATGAATGTATGTGTTACATTATATTTATGATATAATATTATTGTTGTAAGTTAAAATAGATATAGATTATAAGATAAATATTAATGTAATTTTTACATTATATTTATGATATAGTATTATTTATTTTAATTTCTTTTTATGTATTTATACTACTTTATTATGTCTTGACTTGTGATTTATGTTCTTTATCTTTGTATATGTAAATCGTTTGAATTGCAGATAAGCTTCAAAGAATAGGTGCATTGGACGATCTTGATGATGAAGAAGATTTAGAAAGTATCGATGATGAACATTTAGAAGAAGGAGAGTTCATTACTTCGGAAGCTGATAGACAAAGGTTGCTTGAGACACCTTATGACTTTGATCGTGTCTTTAATGAAGATGAAGTCATTCAAGTTGAACCAATAGCTGAAGTAGAACATCTCAATCTCAATCCAATCAGTGATAGTCCAGATGAACCTAAAAATGCTACAAGGTTGAGATTTGTTGTATATGTAAACATAGTCGATGAAGGACATAACAATATTTTTGATCTATACTGGAATATAGATGCTACACGAGAGGTTGACCTTGGAAGATTTAATATACCTCCGGTGCAGCAAGATCATGAGTTTATTATTAATAGACTGATTCCAGGTTATAGAGGACATACTGGTTTGATGATACGTGATACGTATAAACCATCAATGTTTTGGGAATATGTCTGAGACAAGGATGCACCCAAATACTTCTCAGTGATACAAAGTTGGTTCTATGATCACAGAATCAAATTGTTTATTATCAAGAGAAAAGAGGGTTGCCAGTACATGTCAATAAGTCAAAGACATTTCCATTCTCTCAGTGATTCAGACATGATAGATTTGGGAAGACACTGGTTCGTTAATCTTCAGAGCAATGGACTTGCAGATTTCTACTGGAATAGATTCAGAGATAAAAGAATTAAGTATTTTAGTGATAGAGGTCTGAAGCCAGAAGAAAGGTTGATAAAGCCAACACCTTTGAAGAGGATTAAGAATCCAGATGGCACATTTCGGTTTGTCCAGAAGAGGATTAAATGTGTTAAGAAGGTTCCCGCTATCAGATGGGATCAAGATATGCTGACGGAGATGACATTTTGGCAAATAGATATCAAGTCAGGCGAAGCACAGATGTTTATTGATGATTCAAAGAAACAGATGCTGCTACGCATGTATGATCCAATGCAGGTTGTCAATTTGTCAAGAGGTGATCAAAGAAGACTTTTGGATACACCTTGTTCAGTTGTAGATTTTTGGAGAGTTGAGGAAAGACGCTATCGCAACATTCTCGCACATTGTTTGCAAGAGAGAATTCATGCGAATAGCACAAGACTTTTGTTTAATGGATAGCTTTGAAGTTCAAGTTTGAAGACTTTAAAGAGATCTAGTTGCAATCGTCAAGGGGGAGTCTGTAGATGCAGATTCGTTGTGACAATCGCAACATAGATTTGATTATCGTTTATGTTTTTAGGAACTTGTGTGTAATCATTGAAATAAGAACTTGTGTTGATATTTAATGATTACGTTCAAACTTCAATATTATATCTGTTTATGTTTTGTATTGTGTTTGTGTGTTATATATTGTTTTGTAGGTACAAGAACATAGAATCAAGATTTATAAGTGTCGTAGAACACCTAAACGGTGATTGGATGTTATGTACGAGTCAAACAAAGTCAAACAAAGAACAAAGGATCGTCCCTCGTGCTGACGTCATCAGCATGTAGGATGAATCTCGTGCTGAGTCAGCACAAGGCAGATCGGTTGTTAATTGTTTCGGGCCTAATACGTAATTAAGGCCTAAGCCCACACGATCCAATACTTAATTAGTATAAATACAAGACCTAATCTACGGAATTAGGAAATCGTTTTTCGAATCTTCGTTAATTATTTACGAATTTACGAGCTAAGGTTAATTGTTCCTTCGTGTGATCTCTTACACGAACCACATGCCTTGTGCATCTCCTTGGGTTGATTAATTGCTTATTAATCAACGAAAGGCAATAGCAATCTAGTTATCTCAAGAGGATTCCGCACTCTTGACATAACGAATCACGTCTTATTACGATCCACGCAACAATAGGGCACCTTACAACCCCTGAACAACCAATCGTGCTTTATTTCTAGTAACAACCCCTTTGTCATCTCGTTTGCATTTATATACCCAACGAGTTCCAATCGGTTTTTTACCTCTAGGCACATCTACTAACTCCCAAACTCCAAGTTTTTCAAATTGAGCTAATTCTTCTTGCATAGCTTCAACCCAACATGGATCTTGAAGTGCTGTCTTAACATTCTTAGGTTCTACTTGTGAAATCAAACCAGAATATAAACACTCAGTTATCAATCCGGTGTCTTTCACTTCACAAAACAAACTAGTTAGATCCTTATTCAACTGATTTCTAGTTCGAACAGGTTCTGTAGCATTACCAACAATATTTTCAACTGGATGATCCTTATTAACTCGATATTGAGGAACCGAATCAACATTCAGACTTTCTCCTAAATTTGTTCTAATCTGAAACTTAGGAGAGCTAAAATCATCTTCCGATTCTTCAGAAATAGGATCATCATCAGGCAGTGTAACCTTTGATGGAGTAAGTGGTATAGTGTTCTCGGGTTCATTATCATCTTAATCTGGTGTATTATACTTGTCCTTACCACTTTCATCAACATCAGTAGTAGACTGAACTTTGGTTGGAGTAGTATTGACATTTTGAGTAGGCGGAGATGTAGGAGTATTATCCATGTGATCTCTTAAAATAATCACATCATCAACTGTCTCAGGATCTGAATAAGAATCAGGACCATGTAGTGAACTAAACACACTATCGTAATCGAAGTTCTTGCCACTTCCAGAATGAATAGCGGGCTTATGACTGACAATCTTGACATTTGAACCTAAATCAACTTTGCCGGTCTGTTTATTGTAAACTCGTCGAATTGATGTTCCCGGTTTATAACCCATGAAAAATCCCTCTTCAACCTTTGAATCAAACTTTGACTGAGGTAGATACTTTAAGAAAGTACACGGTACACCAAACGGTTCAACATTCTGTAAATTCGGTTTCTTCTTATGTAGAAGCTCATAACATGTCTTATTATGACGCTTAACTACAGTAACCCTATTTAAAATATGACAAGCTGTATTCTTAAATTCTGGCTGTCTCGATTAGAGTCCTATACTTTCTTTCAGCAACTCCATTCTGTTGTGGTTCATACGGAGAACTGTATTGATGTTGGATTCCTTTTGATAAACAAAAGACATCCATCACATTATTCTTAAATTCAGTTCTGTTGTCACTCCTGATTCTCTTAACACGAACTCCATAAATGTTTTCACTTTCGACAAAGAAATTTATCAAAATCTACGGAGTTTCATCTTTCGATTTAAGAAAGAATACCCATGAGAATCTCGAGTAATCATCAGTAACCACCAAACAGTAATACATCCCAACGATACTTCTTACATTTACTGGACCAAATAAATCCATGTGAAGTAACTCAAAAGGATTGGCGATAGAATTTACTTGTTTCGATTTATGTGCAGACTTTTGCTGTTTACCTTTCAGACAAGGTACACATTTGTCTTCCATTCCAAACCGTTTCATGGGAACGCCTTCAACCAAACCATGTTTAACAATGTCATTCATCTTTCGGAAATTGATATGTCCCATTCTTCTATGCCATAATAAAGATTCAGATTCGTTTGCTTTCGATAATAAGCAAACATACTCCTTTGGATCATCAACACCTAACACAAGGCCATAGATGTCTCTCTTCCTAGGAGCTTTAGCAGGATCCAGTCTTCAAGAATAACATATCCTGGTTTCAATATAAGTGCTTCTTTCTCAGTAAAATGGACATTGTTTCCCTTGTCACAAATCTGAGAAACACTTAATAAATTATGTGGTAACTGTTCCACATAATTGACTTTCTCCAGCGTAATCTTCCCATTGACAACATCACCTTGGCCTGAGATGTTGCCGCCCTTGGGACCCGCGAAACTAACATACGAACCATTTACATTTTCTTAATTGGACAAAACATTCTTGTCCCCTGTCATGTGCCGAGAGCATCCACTGTCAACATACCAAAGACTTATAGGCTTTCTTGGTTCTCCCTGCACATCAGCCAATAAGATGGTTAGTTTCTGAATAGAACCCAAACCTTTTGAGGCTTAGGTTTTCCGAATTCATCTCTAATGATCAACTCGGTCCAATATCCATCGCTCTGTAAAGGAGCCTTGGATGAGGATGGTGTCACAGACTGTTTCTTAGGTGAAGTGAAACGAGTCTTAGGAGGTGAATTCCTTGGTGAGTGAGTACCGAATATAGGTTGACTCCCTAATCGATCATAGAATTTAGACGAACTATTGATTCTAGAAGGAGGAGATCGAAATTGTTGAGCCATCTTCCTAGGTGAATTACTCCTTTGAGGTGTACGAGAACGACTCGGACTTACACTACTAGAAGTAGTATTCTGTGAAGGTCCCTGTCGTTTTGGAGTCTTAGATCTATTGAAATTTATCCTTTGATCTGTAACCGTAGACTCACCATATGACACATTTCTCAGTAACTGAACATAATTCTGTGCATTTTTATTATAAGGATGTCTTTTTGCATATTCCTCATAATAATCTCTTTTATATGCACTCATAAATTTTGGTGAAACTACTTGTTCAACTAATTTACCCTTCCTTTTAGTATTAGGAATATCACTAACATCCTTTGACTTGACTTGACTGTCATTCTTAGGATTCTTGACCTTCCTATTTGGACATTCAATAGCTATATGGCCTTTCTCACGACAAGTATAACACTTCTTTACTTGTTGTTTTCTATATTGACCATTTTCTATTTCAGGGATTGGTATACCATACTCCTTCATTTCATTTATGGTATCAAGCGTCTGTATTGCTTCTTCCATAGTTCTTACTGCTTTAAAAGGAGCATAATATCTATCCTTATATGGAATTTGTTCAGCTAACCATTCTTCTTTATTTTCCACACACCAAACTTTATCAATTTTTGATTTAGGTTCAATCCTATTTATAGATACTTCTTTATCATAGAAAACTGTATCACAGTCCTTCAATGTATAGTATACTACTTCATTTGGATTAAAACCTAATTCAGTTTGTTGATGATCTTTTTGTAGAAGTAAATCAGAATCTTTAGTCACGTTACTTTCCTTCTTAAGAATAACATTTTCAGCAGTTAAACTAGTTAAATTTTCTTTCAATTTCAATATCTCAAGTTTTAAATCTGACACCATTTTACAAACGTCAATTATAGAAGACAAAGAACAAGATAGCTTCTGATCTACAGCCTTGCAATCTGCCATGTATGCAACAAAGTCTTCAGTTGTCATACCTTCAGGTATCACGAAGTTCTTCATTTGCTCTTCAATGCTCTTCATAGAAATGTCATGAACAGGACTCGATGACTCTTCCTTTTCTTCAGATGCTTTCACTGCTGTCATTTGTTCACTCTCAGATCTTACAGTCTCAGCAACATTACATACATTCTTCTAAACTATCTCAGATGCACTTTCTTCACTTGAGTATACAGCATAATCGATTGTTGCAGCTACCTCATCATATAATTCTACCAAGTAGGCATGATTCGAGGGATCATCGGATTCTGTATCCCATTGATAAGTACCATCTGGATTCTGAACAACAGCCTTTGACTCCGAAAATGGTAACGAAACTAGCTGTTGTGGAGTAGCAGGATATGTCATCATTGCTTGCATTTTATGATTACTCGGAGTAATACCGCCTTCATTGTAATTTAGACGACCAGCAATGGTATTATCAATCCTCTTAGGTCGTTGACATTCTCTTGCAAAGTGACCAAATCCATTGCAGTTATAACATTTCACCTTGGATTTGTCAAAGCATTTAGTGCCATTACCTATAGGTCTCCCAGTTCACTGAGTGAATCTTCTGACCTTAATAGTGAGCATAACTAGCTGCCATTGTAGATCCATTTCTTCCAAATCATCAGGATCTATCTGATTGTAATCCTCATCAATTACTGCAGGATCAGTAATCTTTCCTCCGATAAATGCTTCATGAGCATTACAAAAGGCTGAGTAAACACTCATTCTACCTTCTGTAGAACTCATACTCATTGGCATAGAGTGGAAAGATTGTACATTGCTCTTAACATTCGCATGTGCATTGTCATAACCAACATATCCAGCAATACCGTCAGCATCTACTATTGGAGTAGCTTTTGCACCACTTAGAAATGCATTGTTTCCCGAGCTAGAACTTGCTAAATGAACAGACTTAGCATGATATAAAGATGGATCTTGTGTGAAATCCGAGTGAGTATCTTTAATTCTTCTCTTCATGTCTCTGTTCTTCAGCTTGGAAACTACCTTTTCAAAGTCCCATGTACTGTATTCCTGATCATCTTGAAGTTGATGAACATAATCAGTCCATGTCTTAGGAAATGAGTCCAAAAACTTATCAACTAGCTCAGTTTGAGGATAAACAACCTCAAAATACGACAACTCAGTGGTCAAATGACTGAATCGAATAATAATCTCGTCAAGAGATTCTCCTTTCAGTCCATTAAAGGCTTCATACTGGCGCTTCAGGAGTTTGATACGATTCTTCTTCAAGGTTACATCGCCCTTACAATATCTTTCAAGAGCGTCCCATAAGTCCTTTGAAGTAGTGTACTTTTTGAACAAATGTACACTATCTTGAGGCAAGGCCATAGTAAGAGTGGACAAGGCCTTTCCCACAATTGCATATCTTTTACGTTCTTCAATCGGCATATCAGCATAAGTGTACCTACCGATCACTCCATTCTTCTCATAAGAAGGCCAATCAAAACCTTGAGTTATCACAAGCCACATTTCCATGTCAGTGAGACGAATGTAGTCTTCAAAACGTCTCTTCCACATCCAATAATTTTCCATACGGAACAATTTTGGAGGTGTGTTTCCACGACCAACCTCATGATCATGCATGATCATCTGGCTGATAAGTAGGGCATTAGGAGAGTTTGCGACAGCTGGTATAGTCGTCATTTCGAATCTTTCGGTAAACAAATCAAATGAAATAACACTAAGTTCGTGTGGTACGAAGTACGAAGTATACGTGGCACGAAGCACGAAGTATACGTAGAGACAAGATGCCCTTAACCTCAATTACTGGAGACAAGATGAGCATCCAGTGGTGATTTCCCCAAATATCAACTTTCTCCAGGTCTTCCTTGATATGGGCAATAAAGAAGTCCTGAAGGGTGGTGTACTGAAGACCAAGGGACCAATTACAATGAGAGGGCTTTCACCATCTTGGAAGTACTTCATCGTCCACTTGGTAGAAAGTTTAGGTGGGAGTTCTGGTGGTTTGGACCAGATAAACTCCTTCCAGGCAGAAATGCATACTGCCTGTGGAATGGAGTAAGGGTAGACTTCACAAACATCTTTTTCAGAAGCTTGGTGTTTAAATTAAAAGGTAACAGGGGTCCTTGTATCCCATTTTTGTGATTTCTATCTCTTTGTTTCAAGTTAATTCTGGGTAGAGAGGAATACAAAAACACACAATCTTTATACTCTGTGCCAGAATTATTGAGAAATCTGGACAACCTTGTGTCCACAATTGATGAGGTCCAGATTCCTCCAAGAATGTTGCTAGCATTCTCTAAAACTGATGTACCACCACTAGGTGAGTCAGAAAGACAACTGGGCGGGCCTCAAAATAATGAGGGACCTACCAGTTCGTCTGCAGGTGTTGTGACTGTTGCAGAACCTGGAGATCTCCCCACAGGTATCCATGCTGTTCCAAAGGCAAGAGGATCTACCAAGAATCGAAGAAGATCTAGATCAGAACTTGCTACATCTGGCCAGTTACAGCCAGTGATCATGGTTTCAGAATCACTAACCCATGATATTGCAACTGAGGAAAGAGCAGTGGTAGTTGAGGCTCTAGTTACCTCTATCCAGGGAGAAGATGCTTCGGAAACGAATCCTATAACTGATGAAACCATTGAGGAAACTCAAACTGGTCATCAGGAGTCTGAACAACTTGTTCAGCCACCCCCAACATTTATGGATCTTGGCATAAATGAGGGTGAATTTCAGCTTGAATATTCGGATTCATCTGAGACTGAATCTGACCAAGAGATGGCTGATGCAGCTGTACTTGATCAGCTCCCTTCTCTCCTTGTTCAGCCCCAAGAACCACAAGTTTCAATTTCACCACTTAACTTCCAAAATACCACAAGGATCATATAACAAATTTAAGGGTGGAGGATATTCATAAGACACTGGACAAGAATACCAAGTCCCTCTCCAAATACCACAAGGATCATATAACAAATGTAAGGGTGGTTGATTTGGGGATTAACAAGTTCTCTGGAAATGAGGACTTGGTATTCAGGAAGCTCAACGAGTTGGTCATCAGCTGCAATTCACTGGCTACTTCTTTAAAGGAAGCTTTTGACTTAACTCAATCAAAGGTACACACATCCATCACCAACCTGCTGAACAATACTGTCAGATCATCAGAGGTTGAGTTGAAGAATTAGAAAGACAGGTCAAATTGCTTGTTGACAGACCTGGTCTGGATGTTGTTGTGCTTGGCAACCAGTTGGCCACTTCAGTTGGTCAGAAAATTGAAAATACCTTGGCTGAAAGGGAAAATAATCTGATAGAAAGGGTGATATCTGAGATCACCAAGACTGCAGCACCCCAGGTTGATCTCACCCCCATTACATCTGAGATCAATCAATTAAGGTGCAGTCTGGAAACATTGGCCAGCAAGGTATCTGATCACACAACCGCTATTGAAAAACTGACCACTGAAGCTGGCAAAGAAAAGGAAAAAGAAGTTGTAAAGGAAGTGCCGGCAACTGGGCTCTCCCCAGATGAGTTGCATATACTTAAACAAATTCTGAAAAGTCAAGAAGATACTTGTGGAAATGTCATGACTCAATCTCAAGAAATCAACCATCTGTGGAGGACAGTTCGAATCATCTGTGGAGTCTTCAAGGAGTGCAAGACTGTGGAATCATGGAAGCCTCTAGGTCGCTTGCCCACCAGTCATGCAGAATTTGAGGCAATCAGGCAAGGACTAGATGCTACCAAGGGGGAAAGATCAGTTAGAGCCCCTCGCACTCTTGTTGAAGCTCCAGGTTCAGGGAAGGAGATTGTGGTAAGGACTGCAACTAGTACTGATGCTAGTTAGATCATTGCTGCCACCAGTACTGAAGCTGGGGAAGGCCATGGCTACTGATGAGAAGCTGGCCACTGATACTAATGAAATGTTAGAAACTGGCAATGTTGATCAGTTGCCTCTAATAACTGAAAGCAAAAGTCAGAAATTAGCAAGGGTTGGGTATCTGGTCAAGGAATGGAAGAAACAAATTAAGGCCAATCAGTTTGAATCAATAAAAGAAATGTGCACTTTTTCAGAAATTAGCAAGGGTTGGGTATCTGGTCAAGATCGTCCTGGTCAGCCCATTGGTTCACGGTTTTGTTTGCTCGATTTCGTATGGTGTTGTTATGATGTTGTTGGTACGTTTAATGGGTAATCGATCCTTTGGATTGGTTTAGCTCAAACACTTGTTCTTCAAACGATCTTGTGCACTTGTCCTCATACTTGGAAACTAGGACGATCTTGGCTAGTGAGAGGCTAAGACGATCTTGACTTCATAAGCCTTCAAACGATCTTGAAACCCTTGATATACATGAGACGATCTTGAGCAAGTAACGAGGGCGACTTCGAGCTAGTAACTAGGACGACTTTGAGCTAGCAGCTAGGACGATCTGGAGAGGAAGATGGGACGATCCTGAGCATTGTACCATGGGACGATCTTGCCAAGCCTGAGGGACGGTCTTGAACCCCAAACCCTAGGACGATTTTGTGCAATCATAAAACAACATGAACATGTTCTGTAACACACCGTACTTGATCATTTAACACCAAACCAAGTTCATAACATTATTTTCATTCGATTAAACACATCTAAAGCTACACATTAACATCAAAACTAATTCATGAATTGATCTAGAACAACGATTATAGTGCAAACCCTAATTGAGCACATTAAGGATATGTTCTATCTTGATCATTAAAGTACGAATTCTATGAGCAACTAAATTGAGTTCTTAAGGTTAAATGATCATTATTAAAGGCACATACAACTCATTATTACGATAAGTACTTATGTGTGAGTTCAAAGACGTTCATTTCGGGCCTAGTTTATGTAAAACACTTTTGAGTCAAAGCGTTCAAAGATCTTTAAGGGACCAAATCATCAGATCATCAAGGACAACTCAGTGTATAATTAATCACAAGAACTAATACATGTATTCATCTATGCTCAATGACATGTGATTAGGTTGACATCAAGACATACTTGGATTCAAATAGATATATGTTTTGGGGTGAAAGGAATACTACATATGCTTTTATATATTTTGTAACTGCTTTTACTACTCTTTGGCCATCTGACTACTTGTTACATATCAGCCGGTCCTGTTGAGGATTGTGTGTGCTCACTTATTACATATCAGCCGTTCTTGTTGAGGATTGTGTGTGCTCGCTTATACATATTAGCCGGTCCTGGTGAGGATTGTGTGTGCTCGCTTTATACATACTTGCCGGTCATGTTGATGACTGTTTGTGCAAGATTATATACAAACACTTACTTATGTGCAAGTTGGTCTCTAGCCACATTATACTACTTTACTCTCGAATTCTATTGACGGCATAAAACGTTTTTATACATCCTGTTTATGAACTCAAACCTACGAACTCACCAACCTTTGTGTTGACACGTTTAAGTATTCCTTTCAGGTATTCAAGCTAATCGTGGCTAGGAATGGTAGCATAGGACTTTTAGCAGACTGCAGGCTAGGTTTTGAAGTTTGCATGCTCTTGTTTATGCTTGATGGCAATATGCCTAACCTTTTCCCCTGCGTGGGAACTTATCTCATCTTTATTTGAATGCTCGATTAAACATGTGTGGGATGACTTCTCTTATGCTTGTTTAACTATGTAAATGACAATTTATGCCTATTCTATGCACTCATTTAGTATTCCTATATAACATCTATGTGCGCGTGTGCTTTATCTTACATCCCGAGTTTTCCGCCTTAGTCGGGGTGTTACAGATTCGTATCAGAGCCGTGGTTATAGTGAATTAGGTGGATTTGCCTAGACTATAACTTAGGAACCGCACGTAGCATGCATGATAGGAAATATGTGTGCATTCAACCTCTATGGATCTTATCTATATCTGCGATATTCATGCTATTGTATTCATTCATGTGCAGACCTTAGAACCATGCTACCTTGCCACGTGTACTCATGCTATTGGTATTCGAACTATGAGATGTGATTGAATTTAAATAATGATAATTAGTTAGTGAAATGATGTGTTGTTAGCAAGGAAGTACGACGATATATCATCACAGAAAAGCCTGATCAACTTTTCGCGTGTGGTATATTTTCTATGGACTTGATGGCAACATGGATCGTGCCTAAGATGGTTAGAGTGTGGTAGCAACTCTGGCATGTTCAATAGGTGTTGGTCGGGTAGAGGGTTAGCCGCTGGTACACCCTGTATACATACCTTTGCCAATACTTAGGGAGTGTATCAGTACCGTGAACCGACCTTGCATTAGATGTACTAGAGGTGTGGAGGTTAACCGCTGGTACACCCCGTATACATACACCGCTAGTGCAACGGATGTAGGTGTTAGATCCGGACCACATTCTGGCTGTCAAAAGTTAATTGGATTTAAAAATTAAATTTAAATTGAAATGGTTATGTTATTTACCTCGCGAACTATCCTTCATGAATTGAGTATCTTATTGTAATGTTACTTTGTACTGCATGATTGATATGATGATAATGCTCACCTTCAGATGTAATACTTGATTTCTTGAGCTACATGCGATAATGAAAATATAAGTGTATAGGATTCTAGAAAAACTAACACGAGTGTGTTTGAGAGTGCGTAAATGACGTCACAAACGACTATTTCCTCATTCTAACGCCGATCCCATCTTTTGCTGATATAGGAAAATGGTGCGAACAAGAGCAAACCCGAATGTCGAAGCTGGAGATAATGGTGTTGGTCGTGGTAACCCTGGAGGTGGTCGTGGCAACCCGAGAGGAGGTCGTGGAGCTCAGCAAGGAAGAGGCCGTGGTAGAGGTCGTGGTGGCCGTGGTGATGGCATGGGTCACGTTGAGAACCCTGATTTGGCCACTATCATTGCTGAACAGTTGGCGGCTTCAATGCCTACTATTATCGAACAAGTGACTGCCGCAATGGGTGCTGTTCCGAATCAGAACCGAAGTTGAAGCTGAACCAGTAAGAGTTGCACCGCAACAAGTGAATCAAGAACCAGAAAATTTTGACCCCGAAGTGGAGTTTGTTGGGGAAGGTGTGTATGTAGGCCCTAGACCCAGAAGGTTTCCCAGGAATGAGGAGTATGTTGTGGAGAGAAAAGGTTGCAGTTACACCGAGTTTAAGAAGTGTGGTCCACCGGATTATAATGGAAGAGGAAGGGCAAGCGTGTTTATGAAGTGGTTGGAGAAATTGGAAGCAGTCATGGACATAAGTGAATGTCCATCTCATCAAAGAGTGAGATTCACTAGAGGTTCATTCACCGATGATGCACTGTCATGGTGGAATACTTTGCTAGGAGCCTGTGGAAGAACTGCTACTTTGGAAACACCATGGGATCAGTTTAAGGAAATGATGAAGAACCGCTTTTGTCCACTGAATGAGATGCAGAAGATTGAACAAGAGTTTTGGCACCACACCATGGTGGGATCTGGTCATGCAGAGTATACCAGCAAGTTTCAAGAGTTGGCTAGATCGGTACCTCACTTGGTGACTTCCGAGTCTAAGTTGATTGAGAGATACATCTATGGCCTCATTCCTCACATTCATAACACTGTGACTGGCATTCCTCCTTACTCGATTGAAGAGGCCATTCGAAGGACCAGTGCTATGACTGATGACCTAGTTAGAGCTAGAACACTGACTAAATCTGGAGAGAAGAAGAGGGACTTTGGTGAACCTAGTAGGAGGAGTGATTTCAGAACTGATAAGAGGGTCAGAGTTGGAAAGGTGTTTGCAGCAGTTGAACCGGGACAGAAGGCATATGTTGGCCAATTTCCTCAGTGTGCTACTTGCACTTATCATCATTCAACAGTAGTGCTATGTCGATTTTGTAAGAACTGCCAGAAGTTTGGGCATTTGGCTAGAGATTGCAGAGCAGCCCGAGTCCCAGCAGCACCACTAAATGTCGCTCCAAGAAATTTTAGAAATCCTCCAGTTAATCCAAGAGCTTGTTATGAGTGTGGTAGTACTGAGCACTACCGCAATGCTTGCCCAAGAATTGTTAGGCTACCCGCCCCAGCCGCAGCCAATCAGAATCCTCTACAGATTGCAACACCAAATCCACTAAGAGCTAACCAAGCCCAGCAGGCCAGGGGCCGAGTATTTGCTTTGAATGCTTTGGAAGCCGCTAACGATTCGAACGTTGTCACGGGTACATTTCTCTTAAACAATCATCTAGCTACTGTGTTATTCGATTCGGGTGCCGACTACAGCTTTATCTCCACTAACTTTGTGTGCACTATTAATGTGAAACCCATTCGTACTTATGCATGTTATGAAATAGAGGTAGCTAGTGGTGGAATCTCTAAACTTGACCAAATTGTGCCTAAATGTGTGCTAGCACTCGATACTCATTCATACTATATAGACTTAGTCCCATTTGAAATGGTTAGCTTTGATGTAATAGTGGGGATGGATTAGTTATCCCTGGTAGATGCTACCATTGTATGTCGCGCAAAAATCCTTAGAATACCCTTAAGTAGGGGAGACGTACTAGAAATCCAAGGTGAACAACCCGAGTCTCACAGACGAAACCTAATGAGCACGGCAACCGAAGTAATCAAACTAGCCGATATCCCAATAGTCCGTGATTTCCCCGATGTATTTCCTGATGATGTTCAAGGATGGCCTCCGTCTCGACAAGTTGAATTTCGAATTGATCTCCTACCTGATGCAACTCCAGTAGCAAAGGCACCATACAGTTTAGCTCCTTCTGAAATGCAAGAACTCGCGACACAATTACAAGAGCTACAAGACAAGGGTTTCATCCGACCGAGTTCTTCACCATGGGGTGCACCGATATTATTTGTTAAGAAGAAAGACGGATCTTTTCGCATGTGCATTGACTATCGTGAGCTAAACAAGTTAACAGTTATGAATCGATACCCTTTACTACGCATTGATGATCTATTCGATCAGTTGCAAGGCGCAAAGTACTTCTCGAAAATCGATCTTCGTTTAGGCTACCATCAACTAAGAGTTCGTGAAGAGGACGTGCCAAAGACAGCATTTAGCACAAGATATGGACACTTCGAGTTTCTAGTGATGCCATTTGGATTAACAAATGCGCCTGCTGTTTTTATGGACCTGATGAATCGCGTATGTCAGCCCTACTTAGATCAGTCCATCATTGTTTTCATTGACGATATTCTCATCTACTCGAAGACTAAGAAAGAGCATGAAGTCCATCTGAGAGAAGCTTTAGAACTTCTGAGGGCTGAAAAGTTGTATGGAAAATTCTCGAAATGTGAATTTTAGTTAGAAGAGGTGAAGTTTTTGGGTCATGTAGTTGACAAGGATGGAATTAAGGTTGATCATAGTAAGATAGAAGCAGTAAAGAATTGGAGAAGGCTAGAGACGCCGACTGAGATCAGACAGTTTCTTGGTTTAGCAGGCTACTACCGCTGATTTATCGAGAACTTCTCAAGGATCGCACAACCACTTACATTGTTGACACACAAGGATAGAAGTTTCGAATGGGGAGAGAAACAAGAAGAAGCTTTCAGAATCTTGAAGGAGAAGTTATGTAATGCGCCGGTCTTAAGTCTTCCAGAAGGAACCGAAGATTTTATTGTTTATTGCGACAAGTCGGGTCAAGGCTTAGGATGTGTGCTGATGCAACGAGGCAAGGTTATTGCATATGCCTCTCGCCAACTGAAGATTCATGAGAAGAATTACACGACACACGATTTGGAGTTGGGAGCTATCGTTTTTGCACTCAAATGTTGGAGACACTATCTGTATGTGACCAAGAGTGTGATATACACAGATCATAAGAGCCTTCAGCATATCTTCACACAGAAAGATATTAATATGCGCCAGAGACGGTGACTAGAGTTGTTTAGCGACTACGATTGTGAGATTCGATATCATCCCGGGAAGGAAAATGTAGTAGCAGACGCCTTGAGTAGGAAGGAGAGAGTTAGACCAAGACGAATTAGAGCTATGAGCATTACCGTGCACAACAGTCTGAAAGATAGAGTGATTGGGGCACAAGTAGAAGCAAACAAGAAGGAGAATGTTGACAGAGAAGGAGTGGGAGGTATGATAGAACAGTTCACTCAAAGAGATGATGGAGGACTGTATTTTTGTGATCGATTGTGGATACCAATGTATGGAGGACTAAGAAAGCTGATAATGGACGAAGCGCACAAAGCAAGATATTCTATTCACCCAGGGATAGATAAGATGTATCAAGACTTGCGAGATCTACTTTGGTGTCCAGGAATGAAGAACGACGTAGCGGTCTATGTGAGCAAGTGCCTAACGTGTTTAAAGGTTAAGGCAGAACATAAAAAGCCAGGAGGACTGCTAACACAACCATAACTGCCCAGTTGGAAGTGGGAAAAGATTACTATGGATTTTGTCACAAAGTTACCAAGAACGAGTAGTGGTAAGGATGCAATATGGGTGGTGGTAGATCAACTAACCAAGTCAGCGCATTTCATACCCATACGTGAAGATTACTCAATGGAGCAGTACGCGCATCTGTATCTTAAGGAGATTGTAGCTAAACATGGCGTTCCAGTATCGATCATTAGTGATAGGGATAAACGATTTACCTCAGGATTTTGGAAATCGCTGCAACGAGCCTTGGGAACACGAATCGATATGAGCACAGCCTACCATCTGTAGACAGACGGACAGAGTGAGAGAACAATTCAGACACTAGAAGACATGCTAAGAACCTGTGTCATAGACTTTGGAGGAAGTTGGGATACTCACCTCCCACTAGTCGAATTCTCATATAACAACAATTATCATGCAAGTATTAGGTGTCCGCCTTTTGAGGTTTTGTATGGGAGAAAATGTCGATCCCCGCTTGCATGGCACGAAGTCGGGGACATGCAACTAATAGGTCCAGAAATCATTCTCGAAACTACCGAAAAAGTTGCTCAAATCAAGGAGAATCTTCTAAAAGCAAGAGACAGACAAAAGAAATATGCAGACAACCGAAGGAAACCCTTAGAGTTTCAGATTGGTGATCGGGTGATGCTTAAGGTTTCGCCTTGGAAGGGTGTAGTCAGATTCATTAAGAGGGGAAAACTAGCTCCAAGATATGTTGGACCATTTGAGATTGTAGAACGCATTGGGGCAGTAGCTTACCGTTTGAAACTTCCTTAAGAGTTGAGTAACATACACGATGTTATCCACGTATCGAACCTTAAGAAGTGTCTAGCCGATGAAACAACATATGTTCCTTTGAACGAGATACGAGTAGATAGTAATTTAAGTTTCAAAGAAGAACCCGTTGAAATTCTAGAACGAGAAGTCAAAAAGCTCAAGAGACATAAGTATACCATTGTGAAAGTTCATTGGAACTCCCGTAGAGGCCCAGAATTCACTTGGGAACGAGAAGATCAAATGAAGCTTAAGTATCCACACCTTTTCGCTTAACCCGATACCTCAAACTAGTGAGAAAACCTAAGAGCTTAGCTCCTAACTTAACACTTGACACTTGTTATGCGATATGATACTTGAAACTCAATGTGAAGCATGCTACTTGTTATTTGTGTGTGGATTACATACTTGAAACTTAACATGCAACTTAATGCCTGTAAACTTGGTGTGCAATCGAAACATGAAACATGAAGTGTAATCCGAATTTCGGGACGAAATTCCTTTAAGTAGGGGAGAATGTAACAACCGTCATAGAAATGTTTTAAATAAATCTCTAGAATCGTACTTTCGCCATTGGAACGATTAGACAGTTTAATTTATTAAAGTTCTTGATATACTTTAGACTTGATGATACGCATATATGAAGGTCAATTTGATCTTAAATCTTGAATTAAATGACGAGTTTATGAGTTAATACGATGAAATACTAGAATTCGAGCCGTAAACGTTCAAGTCTATAAAAGATCTAGTCCAAAATGTTCGCAAATAGTCCTTGTATTTATTGAGTTCATTTATTATGGGAAAGGTATATATAGAAAATGATGGAGATCTTTGAGAGAGAAACTACTATTCACCTTCTTCTCCACCTTTCTTCTCGTTCTCTCTAAAAACACTTAGTGCAGCCTCAAAAACACACACAAAAATCATCTTTTGATTTTGGGTTGTTAAACCAAAATCATTCGTACTTTTAGCATCCTTGTGATAATCAAAACATATTTCTGGAATCAAATCTCAGGTAACAACAACAAATTTTGAGTTTTTGATCAAATTAAAAGTGTACTTTTTCAAGTTTATGTTCTTGATGATTTGGTCCAATTTTTGAATGAAAAAAACGTGTTAATAGCTAATGGGTTTGTGTCTAAATGTGTCTAGCAACCTTTTTGTGAACAAATTTGGGTCATAACATGCTTTAATCTACAAAACCCATTTTTGAAAATAAGAGAAAACTTGTTCTTGATGTGCCACACCTTGTTCATGTTATAAATGGTCTTGAAATCGTAAAAAGTGTTAATGGGTAGTGTTATTATGTATATGTGTACTAGTTTTATGTTCTAACAAGTCCCGGAATCGATCTAGCTCTTCGCTTTTGGTGATTGTATTGTTCAGCCCGTTTTGGTGATTGTAAAAAGTGAAAATTTTTTTTTTACTTTTGTATTTGATTTTATCTTTTCAATTTTTAATTTTCTGAAGAATGTATCAAGAATTCCTTCAATGGTAAAGTGATTCAAGGATCAAAATTCAACATACCAAGTTTAGAGATTAGAAAGTTAAACCTCTTTTCATCTAGTGGTTTAGTGAACAAATCAGCGAGTTGGTAGTCAGTTCCCACGAAGTAGAGCTCAATGTCACCTTTCTCAATGTGATCTTTGAGAAAATGATATCTAACATCAATGTGCTTTGAACGAGAGTGGTTTACTGAGTTGACAGCAATTGCAATGGCACTTTGCGAATCACAATAGATATATTCAGCTTCAGCAGTTGACAGTGACACACAGTTTTGCTTCTTGGATGACCAACTTACAATCTTATCACCTAAGAATTGTAAAGTACCAGATGTGCTCTTGCGATCAAGCTTACAACCTGCATGATCTGCATCTGAATAGGCAGTTAAATTGAATCCAGTATCCCTTGGATACCAGAGACCAAGATTGGGTGTACCCTTCAGATAACGAAAGATTCGTTTCACTGCTTGGTAATGTAAATCAGTCGGAGCCGCTTGATACCTAGCACACATACATGTTGCAAACATTATATCTGGGCGAGATGCTGTAAGGTACAACAATGAACCAATCATACTTCTTTATCTCTTCTAGTCAAATGGTTTCCCATTTTTATCAGCATTAATGTTTGTACGAGCAGCCATTGGGGTTGAAATTGAAGAACATGAAGTCATATCAAACTTTTTCAACATATCTTTAATGTACTTACCTTGTGATATAAAAATACCAGTTGGTAATTGTTTGATTTGTAGACCCAAAAAGTAGTTCATTTCCCCAATCATGCTCATTTCAAAATGATTGACCATTAGAGATGAAAAGTTTCGGCAAAAATTTTGACTGGTTGACCCAAAAATAATGTCATCAACATATATTTGGACAAGTAAAACATGCTTACCTTGCTTACAAATAAACAAGGTAGCGTCAATAGTGCCTTTGGTAAAGCCTCCTTTAAGTAAGAAAGTAGTTAAGGAATCATACCATGCTCGGGGTGCTTGCTTCAAACCATAGAGAGCCTTGCCTAACCTGTAGACATGATTTGGTCTCTGAGAATCAACAAAACCTTCAGGTTGCTCCACGTAAACCTCTTCTTTGAGCTCACCATTCAAGAACGCTGTCTTTACATCCATTTGAAACACTGTGAAATTTCTGAATGCAGCATAAGCTAAGAATATGCGAATGGCCTCCATTCTTGCAACAGGAGCGAAAGTTTCGTCGAAGTCTACACCAGGTTGTTGGCAATAACCTTTCGCGACTAATCGAGCTTTGTTCCTTACTACAACTCCATTTTCATCCTTCTTATTCTTGAAAATCCACTTGGTGCCAATTGGTTCTTCTTTCCTCGGATTTGGAACCAACCTCCATACCTTCAGCCTTTCAAACTGAGCTAGTTCATCTTGCATCGCTTTAACCCACTATAGATCACTAAGAGCTTCAGAGATTGTTTTGGGTTCAGTGCAAGAAGACACTCATTGACTGAAGTACGGGTAGTAACACCAGCTTGTGGATCTCCAATTATCTGCTCTGTAGGATGATCTCTACGCATACGTGACCATTTGTTGTCATGAGGAAGAATATCTTGTTGATGAATATCAACATCATCATCATTAAAGCCTGAGTTCTGTTGAGAAATGGAATCATAACTTGGAAGAACTCTTTCCTCAAAATCTGGATGATCAAAATCCAGTGGCACATACACAGTCGGAGTATTTGATGGGTTTGTTGTCTGGGTTGTTCTTGATCATTCTTTTGAGAATAAATATCACTTGAAGATGATTCTTCTTGCTCTGAAGAATTTGAAGATGGTTCATGATTGTTGTCAGGAACTGGTTCATTTGTTTGAAAGTAATCATTGTTCGGAATTGGTTCATTGATGACTTGAGGTTCCTTTGCTTGAATCGGTTTTGAATTGTAGAACTCTTCAAAAAGAATATCTAGTTCTTCACTTGTTGGAGTAGGATACTTCTTGAACTCGGAAGCTAAGGTAGACGTCCTTGAGGAAGCACTTGAAGTACTTGGATCACTAATTGTTGGTAGCAAACTTTCTTGTTCAAAAATCATGCCAGACATCTCATCAAACCAAACATTCATGGTTTCTTGAATTGTGTTTGTTCGGCGATTGAAAATGCGATAGGCAATCGATGTCTTTGAGTAACCAACAAAGTAACCTTCGTCACCTTTCTTTTCAAACTTTCCAACATTTTCCCGATCATTCAAGGTATAACAGACACACCCAAAAATATGGAAGTAATTGATGTTGGGTTTGCGTTTGTTAATAACCTCATAAGGAGTCTTCTCATGACGCTGATTGATAATGGACCGATTCTGAGTGTGACAGGCAGTGTCAACAGCTTCAGCCCACATGTTCGATGGTAACTTGGAATAAGCAAGCATTGTCCTTGCTGCTTCCACCAGCGTTCGGTTTCTCCTTTCAACAACACCATTTTGTTGTGGGGTGCGGGCAGCAGAGAATTGGTGGGTAATGCCTTTTGATTTGCAAAATTCATCGAAGACGGCATTTTTGAACTCAGTACCGTTATCCGAACGGATGTAACGGACTGGAAGTTGAAGATTTACTTGGGTGGAGGTGATGAAATCGATCAAAATTTGAGTAGTTTCATCTTTTGATGCAAGAAACTTTACCCAAGTATATCTTGAAAAATCATCAACGATAACCAGAATGTATCTCTTCCCGTTTCGACTTTGTACTTTCATAGGTCCACAAAGATCCATGTGAAGCAAATGAAGAGGTGCCAAAGTGTGTGGAATTTTCTTTGGTTTATGAGAAGTTCTTTTGATCTTCCCAACTGCACAAGAAGGACAGACATGCTCACTTTCATACTTGTAGTCAGGCAAGCCTTCAACAAACTGCTTGTTGACTAAAGCATTGATGGTTTGATAATTCAAGTGAGAACGCCTTCTATGCCACAACCAAGAATTCTTCGAAGTAGCTTTTGAAACAAGACAGATGTTATCAGTTGGTTGGTTATCATCAAGATTAACCGTAAAAAGGTTATCACCACGATCTCCGCAGAGGATATCAACTCCACCTAGAGTTTGGACTTTGCAAAGGGACTGTCGAAAAAGAACTTGAAGATTGTTGTCACAGAATTGTCCAACACTGAACAGATTATGACTCAAACCTTCAACATAATGAACTTTCTTAATGACAATTCCGTTTCTTTCAATCTCTCCATAACCTAGAATAGGAGCGAAGTTGTTGTTTTCGAAACGAACAGTTCCCATGAACCTTTCAACAAAGTTCTTGAGCAATGATTTATTGCCAGTCATGTGCTTTGAACACCCGGAATCGAGTATCCATACACAGATGGTTATTTCCTGCAATCAAAGATTTTAACCGACTTTAGGTACCCACTTAAAGACGGGTCCTTTGTGGTTAGTTAATACAGGCAGGTGGTATAACTTAGGAATTGCATACAAACATACTTTAGAATCAATATGAGCATTAACAAGCACACCATCAATAAGCACATTCGTATAAAAGGTACGCACATTCACATTTGAATTAAAAGTAACATGTTTAACAGTATTCAAACAACCACGAGAATTAATATTGTTTATAGCCTCACAAGGCATAGCCTTGGAATTATTATCATTGTTTACTAAAGATGAATTGTTTAAACCAACAGAAACTCTTTTCTTTCTTTTCCAACCATTCTTTCTCCTCCTCCTTTTCTTCTTTTCCTCAACAGACACTTGCTTAATACTGATCTTAGGTTCTAACGACTTAGGAACCCAATTGGTCTTTCCACCTGTTGAATTGACACTAAGAAGATTAGAATGAGGGGTTTTAAACATTTTCATCTTTTTGGTCTCTTTTGCGGTTGAGGAAACTTCTTACTTCTTAGGTTTGTCATGTGAAAACCATCCATATCTATCCCTATATCTAGTTGAACCATTCGATGTGTCCTTATTTAGCAACACTGAGCTAGACTTAGACACCTTAGGTAATGAACTAGAATGAGAGTTAGACGAAGAAGCATTGGTATTGTCTTTTGGAAGTTTCACTTTGTGATACCTTGGTCTTGGTGAGGTCTCAGCTTGTTTCTTCTTGACATGTTTGACAGAATTTGGAGGGGTAGGGGTCTTTTGTTCAATTTTGACGAGTTTGAGTTTAACTCGTTCCTTGAAGTAATATGACATTGGAGCTTTGGACAATGATTTTGGTTTTTGAGATTCCTTTTTTATTTCAGTTTTGATTTTGATAGATTCAATCTTTTTCTCAGTTTCTGAGTCAAAAACATATTCTCCCTCCATGAATTTATCAAAATCATCTTTTGAGAATTCTTTTGAAAATTTAGAAAAATCAGGAATCTTGTTGTCCAACATCACATCACAGTTAGTCTCAGAAATAAGATCAACTTGGACAGATGCATCTTTGGTTTCACAAGAGAATTGAGTAGAAGTTTCAACACCTATACTAGCACTAGGCTTAGGGTGAACAACTAGCTCATCAACATTTTCGCATGTGAAAAACCGATAAAAGTACCATATCAAAACTAAGTTATGCACAAGATCTTCATCAGATAAATCAGATTGCAAATAATTTACAGCTATGGAAGTAGCAGTAGTTTGACAAGTACATGCAAAACAATCAGTCACGGTCTGGGTGGATGAATTTGTAGATGAATCACAGATAGTTTGAGTGAAATGGTCTACTAAGGGATTTAGTTCAGTTTGAGTAGAAACATTCACACAAACTTTCTTGATATCCACAACAACTCATTCATTCTTGGAATTCGGACTTTGAGACTGTAGATTATTAATAAGGTTTTGTTGAGATTCCACCTTTTGTTATAAACCTTCTATTTGTTTTTCCAAAATTGTGGATGGAACATACAATTTAGTTGGTTTAGGTGGGGAAACGACAGATTCTTGGTTTTGAAAATTAGACACAATCTCTTCTAATTCAAAAATTGATGACTTTTTCGTTTCATAAGAAGTATTGATGGCATCATAATTAACCAAAAATTTATTGTTTTGAATTTTCTCAACTTCATCAGTCTCAAATTCGTCATCCAATGGACGAATGAATTGTTGAACCATACCAAGTCTCAAAAACTTTTCATCATACAAGGGTTCAATCTTGTCTTTAGCTTTTTGCAATGGAGTGATATTCTCAAATCCCAACCCAAGAAGAACTTCCGATCTATCAATTTTTGATTTATTGAAATAGGCAGTGAAATCCAAGAGAGGATTTTGTTCAACTTTGTACAACTTTTTTTGATAGAAAAGTATATTCTTTTTAAGTTCCTCAACTTGCTTTTCAAGGTTTTCAATCTCAATGCCTTTTAGAAAACAATTGTGATTTAAATCAGAAACTTTTCTTTCGAGCTCAATTGTTTTTGGTTTAGCTTCTTGAAGCTTCTTATTCAGAATATCAACATCCATTTGTCTCGCATTCGCACGAAGCCACTCATTGGTCTTTTGAATTTCAAGATCTTGATTGGCTTTTTCAAGATCAACAATGTTCTTTTCTAAATTATGACACTTTTCTAATAACTTAAAATCTGGATAGGCATTCATCTCACATTCTTTCACCAACATTTGCTCTTTATAATTTTGAAATTCTTGTTTCATAGCATCATATTCAAAAAGTGGTTTTGAATTTTCTTCAAGAAGTTTTGTGTACTCACTTTTAGAAAATAAAATGTTATTTTTCAATTTCTTGTTTTTGTTGGCTAGAGAAGTGAATTGATTTGTCAAGTTGGATAAGGTAATTCTACAAGACTCTTTATCCTTAATTAATGAAAAAGTAGAGTCGAGATTTACCTCTTCATCAGGATATTCCTCGTCAATGCTTTCAGCCTCCAATGCTTTATCTTTGCTCAACCTTGCCATGACACATACATTCGTAGACAGATCTTCATCTTCATCATCCGACAGCAAAAGCCACTTGTCGTCCTCAGCAATCAAGGCTTGACCGGCTTCCACTTGCTTTTCCAGTAGCATCTTCTGCTTGTAGTAATCATAGTTCTTCTTGCGAGGCAGCTTGCAATCCACAGCAAAATGACCAGGAACACCGCAGTTGTAACACTTTTTTTCAAATGCTTTTCCTTTCTCCACCATTTGTTTCTCACTTCCTTCCTTTTTACCTTCCTTCTTATCCACATTCTTTGATCCACTTGATTCTCCTTGTTCAAAATTCTTGTGATGATATTGCTCTTTCTTTGGAAATGCACTTGTTGATGAAGTACGGAGATTGTTATTAGTTGACCTTGCTTTGTAGTACTTTCTTTTGAAATGCTTAGTCACAACTGCAAGAGCTTGGTAAAATTCATCATGAACACCATCTCTTAGAGGCAAAAAATCATCTCCCTCCTCATCAGATGATGAAACAACAGTCATTTGTTTCTTGAGTGCCACAGAAATCTTTCTTTCAACAATTAATGCCAAAGGATCAGCAGATACAACTTCTGGCAGTTGGTTGGATGAGTACTTGCTAAGAACTTGATGCTCATTCAACTTGAAAGATTCATAAAGGGTATGAATGGTAAACTTGGTTAAATTCTGATGTTGCTTGATTTGAGTTCCAAAATCTTCCAATTCGGGACCAAGAGCTTTGATGAATTTGATATTCAACTCAATTTCAGTTTTCTTGACCTTGTTCTTTCTCAGTTCATTGATTACATTTCAAAACCTGTAGTACACGGACTCGAGAGATTCATTTGGTGCTTTCTGAAAGTTTTCAAACTCAGTTAAGACATTTGTCAGTCAGATTGTTGAGGTTACATCAGCTTCTTCCATTTGCCTAGCAACTTCATCCCAAATCTCCTTTGTTGTGTCATAGGAATCAACTAAGCCATAGATCTCATCCAGAAGTGCTTGATATAAGCATGACCTAGCTCTGTTGTCAGCAGCAGTTTGATCTTTTTGTTCGGCATTTAAAAGATCAGGAGTCAAGATAGCACCGGTAGTAGGATGGCGATGCACTGCAAGTCCATTCATGATTGAATCCTTAATCATGTGACCATTAGTCTAATGTTCCACATAATCCATGAACCTTTTCTTCCAAAGTCCATAGTTACCACGATAAAGAACTGGAGGTCTTGTGTCAGTACCCAAAGCCAACGCTTCACGAGTAGCCATTAGAAATTGATTTGAATTGAGAATTGAATTGATTTTTGAAGAAGGAATGAAACGATCTAAATTGGAATGAAATGAAACGATCTAAATTGAAATCGTTTTAAGAAAGTGAAATGAAACGATTTAGAAGAAGTGAAAATGAAACGATCTAAATGGGCAGGAATGAAACGATCTAAATTGAACCAGGAATGAAACGATCTAAAATGAAACGATCTTGAGAATTTTGAAGAAAAAATTCTAAGTATTCTGAAATGATTTGGACAGAGTTTTGGTATGAAATGGAATGAAATGAATTGAGCAAAACCAATCACGAAGATCAGTTACCCAAGAATATTATGATTCCCAAACACAACTCTTCACGAATTACTCAAACCAAAGAATGTTTAAGTAAAACTTGAAATGATCTAAAAGAGATCGTTCTGGTTTCACAAAAACTGAAACGATCTAAAAGAGATCGTTTTGGTTTTCAAAGGCTGAAACAATCTAAAAAGAGATCGTTTTGGTTTCTTATCAGGATTTCTCAACAACTTGATTAATTTTCAAGAAATTGAATTGACCAAACCAATCCAAAGGATCAATTAACCACAATCAACTCTTCACAACACAACCACACTTGTCAAAACGATCTAAAAGAGATCGTCTTACAAGCTACAAACACTGAAATGATGTATAAAAACTAAAACGATCTAAAAGAGATCGTTTTAAATTCAGTCGTCTTCAACCTCAGAACGTGAAAAACTCCATTGATGAACCTTAAAACTTCAATAATTTTTTATTTTCTGGGAATTAGAACATGAAACCACTTGCAATCAGTTTGAAATCACCTCAGCAACGATCCGATTAACACAATTCAACTCAAAACATAACAGAATCAAAACCCAAATTTTAGCGCCAAAAACTCAAAATCTGAAATCGTGATCCAGATTGAATTAGAACGTGAAACTTGAGAGGATTATGTTATCAACTATCAGGAATCGATTGGTGAACAAACATTTGTGATTTTATGTGATTTGAGAGGTTAATTTTTGAATTTTCAGTGAATAAAATGACGAACTAAAAAACAGAATTAAAACAGAATTAAATTTTGATTTTCTGATGATTTGTGATTGAATTCAGTTATGGATCGAGATCAAAATGATATTTTGCTCTGATACCACATGTAATAACACGATTTTCATCACCGAATTCACATCAACAATGGTGTTTGGTTAGTGTGTGTGTTCTTGGTGTTTGTGTGTGTGTTGAGAGAGAATTGGGATTAAGTGTGTGTGATTAAGGTGTAAAAGTATGAAAATGTTATGTGTGTGTTATGAAAGGTTATGATTTCTAAGTTGATGAGGGTTATTTATAGGCTAATCTAAACAACTATGCTAATTATCACAATTAGCCCCTCAACCTTAGAAATCACAATCTCATGACTTAACAACAAGTAAGTCCTATAACTTAAATTACAATGTATCACTATTTTTAATTTCTAACAAGGGCTAACAAAGGTGTAGTTAGAGTAGCTGAACAAATGGCAAAGATTGCCGATGTCATGCTAGATAGTGTGATGCAATCTGATTTGGATAAGTTGATTGAGAAGTTTCTGGTTGAGAAGCAGTTATTACCAGATCTAGGCTGTAAGGGTGATGAGCTTTCTAAGAATAAAGATGATGATTCAAATCAAGACCCGGATGTAGCAAAGGATAGGGGTAAAGCTAATAGAGAAGACCTGAACAAGGCGATGAAGTCATTGACTAAGATTGCAGATGATATGGTAGGATCTTCCGAAGCAACGGAAACTGTGAGGGAAGAAGGTGAGGTAATTGAAAGTCCCTTTGTCACCCGGAAATGCACCAACAGACTCCCCCTTGACATCAGCATTTAGAAGTTTTACTCGATCTTCAAAGTCTTCACTTGTAATACATGGAAATAGTAACAGAAATGCCCAATCAAGGACTCCTTGACTATTGCTATCACTTATGACAATCATTAGTTAAAAAATCTGCAATCAACAAATTTTCGTTAACTAATAGTATTATGTCTTCTTTCGGTAAGACTTGATCTTCATACGCTGCACATTGATCTTCAAACTGCAAAATCTCCGTATCCTTATGAAAACTAACAAATCCAATACACAAATTGTAAATCTCCTTTAAACAGTAACCTCCAAATTAAGCTCCAAGCAACATTATCATGCCAAACATCATCACTTTAAAGTAATACAAACATCATTGCCTCTTCATGCTATTAGGATATCATCACTTCAGACATTATGCAAAATATCATCGCTCAATCTATTTTGATCTTCAAGCTTAACCGACATATGTTAAAGAAGTTGAATCTCCAACAATCAACATCGAATTTAATCAGCTCTCACAATGATAAGAAATTCTGTAACTTGAATTTCAGATGCGCATCACTCACAAGATCCATGTCTTCAACCAATAGTGTCTGACTTTGTCTTGTATCTTCATGAATCCACCAATCACCTAAAGTCTTTCATATCAAATCTCCCCCTCAAGGTAAACATCTCCAAAATACATAGAAAACCACTTAATCTGCAACCTCTTCACTAGTCACCGGATTAATCATCTCTACATCATTGGCATTAAATAAAGGTTTGATTTTCAATTACTCGACTACAAATGATTAACTCTATCACAAAAGCTTTTCGACAAAATCCCAAACACATGTTAAGCAAAGATCATGAACAGTTTACTCGGATTTTCAATCACGGTCTTCAATCTTCATCTGATTCATTTGAATCACCTAATCTTAAATCAGGCACCTTCGATCCAAAAAATAGGTCGGACACATGTCACACAGATTCAAAACCAAAAGGATACCATGACTAAACCCCGTCGAAACACCATGATCTTCATTGCTACGTACATCTAAGAATTTTTCTTAGAAAACATGGAAGCTTTAAATTTTTATCCCCCCATTTTCTTTACAAAATTCTTAAAACAACCTATATGTTTGTTTTTGGTTACAACACATCTCCCATTCTCATCTTCATCCAACGGTTGTTCACATATGCAATCCAGAGATAACACAGTAGCTCATTACTATATCAACATCATGACACAATTGTTCACATATACAATCAAGAGATAACCCAATAGCTCCTTGCCAAAACAACATCATGACACAGTTGTTCATGTATACAATCAAGAGATAACCCAGTAGCTTCTTGCCAAAACAACCTTTTTTATCTGGTCTTGAATTTCCTCTAAGATTTCTCGGAATCTTCTATAAAGGATAGACCTTTAGTCGTCATTGATTCGAGTTGTCTAAATTTAGAACCTAAAGTTGATCAAGTTTTCAAGTCTATTGCTTTATTACAGAAATCGAACTAAAACTCAAAGAGTTTACAAGTTCAATATTCCAACAAGCTTAGACCAAGACTAAATCAAAATTACAAGTTCTTGACAATTCAAAAAGTAATAAATTAGGATCCAAATTTGATCAAGTTTACAAGTCCAAAACTATCGATTAACAAATATCGAACCTAAACTCAAAAGAGTTTACAAGTTCAATATTCAGAAAAGTTCGGAACCTAAACATAATCAAAATTGCAAATTCTAAAAAACCAATCACTTGGAGCACAAAATTTGATTATATAGTCTAACAAGAAAAATCAGAACCTAGTCATTCGAGACGGAATAGGTCGAGCTAGGATAGGTCGAGCTCCAAATGGTCGAGCTAGGATAGGTCGAGCTTGACTAGGTTGAGTTTGACTAGGTCGAGCTTGACTAGGTCGAGCTTGACTGGGTCGAGTTTGACTAGGTCGAGCTCCAGACTAGGTCTATCTCAAAAGGTCGAGGTCGAGCTTGATAGGTCGAGGTCAAGCTTGAACCAAAAAACCGAAAGAAAACACCTTAATCGTTGCTGAAACCTTAATCTCAAACCAATAGAATACCTCCATTGGCTCCGATACCAATTGAAAGTCCCTTCGCCACCGGATCACACGAGATTAAGTATCTAATGTATAGTGCAGAAAATCTTATACACTAGCAATCAACACAATTATGAATAATTTGATTTGATCAATGACTTCATCATATGATGTATCGGTAGGCACAAAGCACCAAGGTTTTCCACTTAATTAATATCGTTCGAGTTTAACAATGTACTTGTGGGGAACATGCTAGGTATATGGCCTAGAATGCCAGCTCATTAAGTGAGACTGGTCCTTAATTCTTACGAAATAGATTGCATTGGATTTTTATGTTAATTGGGTATATGGTGTAGATGCAAATTCTGAGCACCTTTTATTGTCCGTTGCAATACAATTTTATGGGCTGATTGTGAAGAAGAAAAGATGTCTTCAAGGTCGTGATGACATCATCATCACTTCGTGATGATGTCAGCACGAGGCTAGTAGTTCGTGTGAGGGAGTTCAAGGCCTACGAACGAGATAGAAGCCCAGCCCATGTAGCAGCCTATATATACTAGAATTAGGTTACAATTTACGTTTGAGGGTTTGAGTCTAGACAGAAATCGTCCATAGTGCACGGGGTAGAGATCTATACCCCGTGCCAGTCAGATGTACACTGATTTGGTGTAATATCCATATGATTAATGATATTCACGAGTTTTACATCTGTTCTTATATCTTATTCTTCATGTAATTCGTGTTTTTATGTCCATTAATTATACAGAAACCTCAAAGTCGATTATGAATGGATTCCGCACTTTCATAGTCGAATTGGTCACGATTTGAACGATCCGACGTGTTTCAACATATGGGCCATCCGGGGTTGTACTCGCCTATGCTCTCTATCAGGGCTCGTGCTTTTACATCTATGAAGGAGTAGTGATGTGTGAGCATTCGTGCAATCCTTCTGGAGTAGTGTTGGGTTTCACTAAAGGGGCACTATCAAAGTTATGTCTCTCTGCGAGGTGTGATGCCTCGACCTGTTCACCTCTGTCTTTGGCAACCAGCACTGCTTCAGCGCTTGACTAAGTTGGTGTACTACTCTGACCTTAATTAAAGTAAGTGCTTTAATTATTAAGGATGTCTTCTGTTGCAAGGATGTAATACTCATATATTCTTTTAATATGGAAAGTTGAACTCATCCCTAGATCGTAAGGGTAAATCTGGCTGTGGGACACACAAGTACGCAAATAATAATTTGGTCATTAGTAAGTTACCTTGGTTACATGGGTAGATCCTTGGCCTGGGTATATCGAAAGTGTCCGTGGGAGCTGGAAGTGCCGAGTGTTTAAGAGGATAAACATATTGGTAATCGTCTTAGATTATTGGTCATACTAATAATAATGAAGAGAATTGTATTTCTCTGTGCAAACTTGGCTTTGATACCAAATGCAAGTCGCTTTGCCACCGGATCAAACGAGATTAAGTATCTAATATATAAGTGCGAAAATTCTTATACACTAGCAATCAACAATAAAAACACGAATATGAATAAACTGGAACTGTATATTACTTCGGTAAATGCAATTACAAGTAAATACCAAGTCCCTAAACACGAAAATACAATGACTAGAAGATCCACCTTAAACATAAGGTTTAATCTCTATTTATACTAAAACTAATGGACTAGACGGACCTCGAATTTCATGAACCGAGCCCAACTCAGACACCCATTCGAGCTTGACCAGGTCGAGCTCGACCAAGTCAACGTGTTGACCAATTCGAGCTTGACTAGGTCAAGCTTGACTAAGTCAATGTGTTGACCAATTCGAGGTTTGACTTTATTATACAAAATACAATAGCGTTTATTAAAAGTACATATTCAATAGACTCAAGACAAAACTTCTATAATGATGTTGTCACCCGGAAATGCACCAACAGTAATCTATGGTGATGAAGGTTGGATGGACATCGCAGAGATCGATGTACCAGTTGTAGCTTCAAGGCTTGTGGATGAAGATATTTAGCGCAAAGGTTTTAATATTGACGACTTTAGAGCCAAGCTAGATAGGATGGATACGTCTAATCAAGTCCAAGATCAAGAAGCTGAAGTCGCTCAAGAACCAGTTGCAGTAGATCCTGATGTGAAAAATACAGAGCCTAATGCAAAGCCTACATGGTGGATACATATTAAGGAAGAGCATGAGGCACTGTATAGACCTGTCCAGTATAAAGACAAGATCCAGGGAGAAAAGGTTAAAGCCTATGCTACAAATGCTGTTTCAAGAATCATAAGTTTTCATTGGGATAACGAGATAAAATATCTAATTATCAGGAGAACAGACGGTGTCCAGGATTTGGAGATGAACATGGCAGCAATCAACTCTCTTGCTGATGTTGATTTCAGGTGTTTAGCTAGGCTAGAGCTGATTAATCCTAGTGGATATGAAAGGGCTGATTATATTGCCAGGTATATTGTAGATGATATTAAGATCATGGATCCTACAAAGCGAAAATATCATCCACAAGAGGCTAAAAGAGTCAAGGATAAATCAAAGATAGATCCAAAGACAAAAGAGCCCATGATTATGTTGAAGTACAAACCTGCCAAGTTTTCCAAAGATGTTCCTTTGAAGAAGTCTAAGAAGGATATGTTGGATAATATGCTAGGTTGGTATTTTGATAGTAAGACATATGAAGCTGTGATGTATGACCATAAGCACCATGAGATTTTGAGGATTTATGAGCCTTTGCATCTAGTGAACTTTTGTCGGAAAGATCTGTTGAAGCTGAACAGTGTTAATATTTGGATTCCAAAAAATTTTCAGGGTCCAGCGTTGTGATATAGGAATGCAGTGAGTTTGTGCTTGAAGATTGGCTTACACTCATACTGTGATTTCTATAAGGCTGTAGATGATTCGGAGAAAGTTCAGAAGACAAAGAAGGCTGATAAACAGAAGCAGAAGAAGTAGATTGATGACAAAGACGACAAAGACATTTATTATAACGTCTTGAAGCTATTGCCAAGAGAGAGTTTGTAAGTGCACGTCTATGTCAATAGCAGTCGAGATTGTTTAGACATAATTGTAATATGTCTTTGTAATGTGATTGTCGTTAATGAACTTTGTATTATGTATAGAATACTAGATTAAGTTTAAGTATTGAATGTATAATGATAATCTGCTTAAGAGGTAATACGGCCTCGTAATTGCAGGGTCAATTACGAGGTGACACATAGGATTACGACCCCGTATTTGCAGGGCCAAATACGAGCCAATCAAGAAATGCGACCTCGCATTTGTGACGTGCTGGGCTGGATTTGCAAGGCCAACTCGCCGAAGTCCATGTCGAATTATCAAGCATATTTATGCAGGTTAATAGGTCAAAGTCGTTTCGCTAGCCCGAAGAAGATCTGTGAGTCCGCAGGTGATCTAAGGGCTTTCGTTGTGATCACCACGTTATAGAGAGGGATTCCGCACCTCTGGATAACGGGAGCAAACTATTGAAGATCTGATTCAAGGAGACTTACAGTTATTTCTTTATAAGATAGTATAGATACTAGATTGTTTTCCGCGTAGTATATGGGTTAAACATATTGTGATTTGGTTTGAATTTATATTAAATTAATAGTTATATATAAGACACTCTAAGATTTGAACGAACAATTATTTTAAATAAAAATTGTACCAGAAATTGTGAATATATAGAATATGTATTTTAATTATATGTTTATAAAATACTGTAAAATAATGAAATAAAGTTAAATGGAGATATTAGTTTGCTAAAAGTTTTATATATTTTAATTAATAAAAAAGTAAGTAACTGCTCAGTGCCGCCTTCCGCGGGCTTTGAGCCCCAATACATCAACGTTTTAATTAATGACATGTTAAATTTGTATAATACTATAATTTAACAATTTAACAAAAATATATAAAATATGTTGAAAAATGATCATGTTATCATTCTTAAAATTGTTTATTTTTTTAAATTATTCTAAGGACTATATACATATTAATATCTTTTATTTAAATATCATAAACTACTAATCATATAAATTAACTAAATATTTATAAGTTATAATCGATTCCCACCCATTTATCTTTTTCTATATATATTACATTAGATGATACCTATAAAAAATCATAATTTAATAACAATGTACGACATAAAATAAAAGGAAATTTTATAAAAAAATAAAAATTAAAAAAGTATATAAAAAATAATAATATAAAATTTAAGAATTACTTTTCATATTTATATCATTAAAATAATTATTTTTATAGTTATAATACGTACAAATCAGTTTCCATAATTAACGATTTATTAAATTAAAGTTAAATCTATACTCTATATTAAAGAAAATATCCCCCATGTTGAAAGTTACATGGGGAAATATCTAAAATGTCCTCCTATGTAATATTTTCACCTACAAGGCTACAACCTTTTAAATATTTTCACATATACTATTCTGTTAACATTAATAATTAAATTACACTATCAATCATTTATTTTTCTAAAATATCTCCATTAACCTTTTTAAATCAATTATTTTTATATGAATTATCTACGGCACTCGACGTCGCATCCACCACCAACACTCGCCTCCACCACCACACCGTCGCCGTCACGACCACCGCCGCATCGCGCGGGTATAATGCTACTATATAAAATTTTAAATAAGACATATTACATCAACATTTGATATAATGGATATAATTAAAAGTTAAACTTTATTTAAGGGTTAAACTTTTCCGCTTTAAAATTAAGGTTTGTCTTTTATATATATACATACTAGTACTAATACACGTACGATGTATGGTTTGACGATAATATATCATTCAATTTTTTTTTTATATGTGGTGGTGATCAATTTATTATAACTTATAACACTATAAAAAAAACTTAATTCTTCTTATGAAACAATATTAGAGTATGTTATGTTAATCAGAATGTTTAGAACTTCTTGTCTTTGTCTTTTAAATTTGTTATACTTTTGATTTTATTGTTTAATTTAATTGTTAGCATTATTAAACTGTTTTACAAATTTGATATATGGAAACTAAATCCAATAATATTGATGTCGTTCAAGAATTACAAAGCAACAACAATAATATAAATATAAATAATATATACATAAAAAATAAAAAAAGATATGTCAAATTAATATATAGATTAGAATTAGATAAGCATTAGGTAACTTTAAATTAATAATTCTTTTAAGTAGAACAAATTGACATCCTAGCACAACCTGGGTTTGGAATTGGCGCAGGTATCTAAGGAATGGGAACGAACAGGAACAACTCAACAATTTGCTCCAAATTTTACCAAAAGAAAATAATGGTGGTGATGACTCATGGACGTGGAATTTAGAAGGAAATCCATGTTCTCTGTTGCTATTGTTCGTAAATATATTGACCATCACTCCCTTCCCAATAATAATAATTATCCTTCAAGTTGGAACAGAAAGGTCTCCAAAAAGATAAATATGTTTGTGTGGCGTCTATTACGAAACGGCATCCCTTCGCTTGTCAATTTGTTTGGAAGAGGTGTAGATGTGACAACTGCTAGTTGTAAACTTTATGAAAATGGCATTGATGATAGCAGCCATATATTTCACTCTTGGGCGTATATAAATGCGAAAAATATTTTGAAACAGTGATCTGGGGAGTGTGTTTTGTCAAACAAATTTTAAAAAAAAAAAAATTTATACAACAAGGTAAACCGGCTTTTGAAAAGCCGGGTTCAAAAAAGTAGCCTCGAAACCGACTTATAAAAAACCGGGTTCGGAAAAGTACACCCGAAACCGGCTTTTCAAAAGCCGGGTTCAGAACTTGCAGGTGATGTGACAAGACGCAGACAAGAAGACGACTAGCTACAGTGGTCGATGGCTCGAACTTCGAAACCGGCTTTTCAAAAGCCGGGTTCGAAAGTAGTATATATATATAATTCGGCTTATACTTCTTCTTCTTCGTAAAACTATATATAATATAACTTACTTACAAAAGTATATCAGTATAAGTTATTTTTTAAAGGGAAACTTATGGCTTCTTCTTCGTCATCTGACCCATCATCACCTCTTACAATAATATTTCATGCATTGAAAGCGAAATATAAAGAGGATATAAACGACGGGTATGAACTTTACTACAAAATTAATGATTGTAAGCTTGTTTTGGAGCAAAGAAAGGTCGAACATAAGAAGAAAACCGGCTTTGGTCTGTTGCGTCCTGTTTACCTGACAATGTTCTGAACCCGGCTTTTAAAAAGCCGGTTTCGGGTGTACTTTTTCGAACCCGGCTTTTCAAAAGCCGGTTTCGAGGCTACTTTTTGAACCCGGCTTTTCAAAAGCCGGTTTACCTTGTTGTATAAATTTTTTTTTCGAAAACTTGTTTGACAAAACACTCTCCCCAAATCACTGTTTCAAAAATTTTTTCATATAAATGCTACTAGAAGAAAACTAAGTGAATGGGTACACCATATCATTCATGTTGTGAACCCTACTGAGTTGATAAGTTGGTATAAGGATCTACATATTAGACTGAAGGGAGTAGCTCGTTCCCACTCTTAATTTTCATGAGGAACGCCCCGGAACGCCTCACTTTGACCCGGGGGGCCTTCCACTCGATGAAAATGTGTGCCCCTTCCCTTTTCTAACGCGTCCGGAATGTTTGTTTTGTAGTGAGATTTGGCCGTTGGAGCTTGGAAGTAAACAAAAAATTAATTTTTTTTTTTTACATTTCACTTTATATATATATATATATATATACATTCACATATTCTCACATAACTAAACAAATTCTATCTATCTTCATTCTTTCTTCAACTTTTCTTTCAAAAAGATACATACACATATTCTCTTTTAAAACCACCAAATGGATTCCAATGATTCATCTGGATCTTCATCTGGATCGTCTAACGGTCACGACGATTACGAAGATCGTGTCCATAATGTGATTCTTCGAGCTGCCCAACTAGTTCAAAGGCGGCTTATTGACCAACCTGCCCCAATCATTCACCAAAGGGTACCAGTTGACCGTAATCGTATTGAAGCACATGCGCGTTTGATGCATGACTACTTTGATGATCAACTGCGATACAACGCGAGACTTTTCAGAAAAAGGTTTCGTATGACAAAACCTTTATTTATGCGGATAGTTGGTGATTTGGAGGCTAGGTACCCATATTTTCAGACGAGATATGACCGGGCTGGGAGAAGAGGGTTCGCCGAGGTACAGAAGTGTACATCTGCAATTCGCCAATTGGCATACGGCGTGAATAGTGATTTCCTTAATGAGTATTTGCAGATGTCTAAGCGAACTTCAAAGGAAGCGTGTCTAAAATTTTGTATCGGTAATACTTTTTACAGTGTATATATAGTTAATTATTTATACTATATATATATTTTTTACAGAGTATTTATACTTATATATATATATATATCATTCAAAGGTATACGGGAAATTTATGGGCCAACCTACCTACGGAGACCAACTCCGACCGATCTGCATCGTATGTACTATGTCCATGAACAACTTCTTGGTTTTCCCGGTATGATTGGTAGTATTGATTGTATGCATTGACCATGGGAGATGTGTCCGGCGGCTTGGCGAGGTACTTACACGAGCGGTCATGTGGGTAGACCGTCATTGATACTGCAGGCTGTAGCATCCAACGATCTATGGATTTGGAATGCTTATTTTGGACAGCAAGGTTCGCACAATGATATCAATGTGTTTGAAGCATCGCCGATTCTTGAGGAAATTATTAACGGCTTGGCACCTAGTGGTAAAAGTTTAATGATAAAAGTTTAATTATTAATGTGTAATTGTAAATATTAATTTATTATTGAGTCAATTTTTGTATGTTTTATTTGTATTTGCAGTTCCGTTTTCGGCAAACGGAAACCATTACGCGAAGGGCTACTATTTAGGCGACGGCATCTATCCTGAATATGCTACATTTGTGAAGACGTTTTTTGACCCGATTGATGAAAAAAGAAGGCTTTTTAAGAAAAAACAAAAGTCGACACGAAAGGGTATTGAGCGGGCTTTCGGAGTGCTTAAAAAACGATGGAAGGCTCTAAAACATCCGGCGCTATATTGGGACAAAAAATCCATTCAGGATTTTTGTTATGCTTGTATCATATTACATAATATGATTCTGAAAGACGAAGGCAAAGCCGTGTGCCAAGACTACAACGCTCAAGAACCGAGCCTAAATCCCGATTATTGGAGTCACCAAACTCCAATGGAAGTTCGGATCCAAAATCTGCATACCATCAAAAACCGAGAAACCCACAACATGCTAACGGCATATTTGGTTGACCATCTTTGGGCGAACACACCACATGACTTCGAGCCTCCAGCTGATCCCTTCGTGCCTCCAGCTGATCCCTTCGTCGATCTTCGAGATTATGTTAGCACCGACGATGACGACTCAGCTTAGTTTTATATATATTTTTTTATGTAATGTTTTTTAGTGTGATGTTTTTTTTAATAGAATGTAGTATGTTTTATATAATTTAGTTTTAAATCAAAAAAAAAAAGTATGCCTCAATGGGCATTCCTCCACCCCAAAGGAATGGGGGAATGCCCCAAATGATTGGAGAGTGCCATGTGTCAAGATTTGGATGGAGGAGGAGCATTCCCTTAATGGGCTACTCCTTCTAGCCTTAGTATTACTAATCTCCAATGTAATATTCTTGAAGCAATCATATTCATATGGTGGTGGCATATTTGGAAGGAGAGAAATAATGCAATTCTCATAATGGTATTCATGCTAGCTCCAATGATATGTTCAATTCGATTGTATCTCTCTCTTTTCTTTGGATCTCTAATTGCGACAGGAAAAAAACATACGTTTGGAGTGACTGGATAGCGAACCCTTTGCATGTTGGATGAATCGTTTTTGTCTTGACGTTGCTGGCGCTGTACTCATTTGTTTGTGGAGTTTAGAAGAATTGGGTCCATTGTTCTTACTTTTGGACACTACTTGCTGCGTGGTTTTTTTTTTTATTGACGATGGTTTTGTTCGAGTCTTCCCCTGAGACATGGTTGGGACTTCATTAAAAACACTACGAAGTGAAAATTGGTGGTTCAGTCTTTGTTGGTTGGGAGTTTTTCTCGTGTCTTGGGCAACTGTAATTGGCATGAGTTTTTTTCACTCTTTTTGAAGTCCTCGCAGTTAATGTTTCGGGATAAGTCTAAAGTCAAATGTATTGGTTTCGATTCTAGATTGTAATTGTAATTGTAATTGTACCTTTGACAACTAGTCTCTTGCTAGTTTGCCTTATAATTAATATAATTATTTTTGCCGTTCAAAAAGAAAACAAATTGACACGTGTCGTGTAAGTAATATGCCAAGTGTCGATTAAAAAAATTATGAATCACATCAACATTTGATATAACGGATATAATTAAAAGTTAAACTTTATTTAAGGGTTTTAATTTTCCGCTTTAAAATTAAGGTTTGTCTTATATATATATATATAATAGTTCTAATACTCGTACGATGTACGGTAGCTAGCTATATACATTATATCAGGAAAAAAAATTCGAATATGTCTCATAGATGATTTGTGACACTGAAGTAAATTGTGGTTAAGTTAATCAATGATCGAAGCTAAGTTATAATAAACAGTAAAGATAAATATAGTATATGTGTAGTTAAAGTTTTAGATTACCTTAACTTTTAAAAATCACATCAAAATTAAAACTTGTAAAATAGCCTTGTAATTTTGGATTGTAAATTCAAAACTTTGAAGTCTTTATGTTAATAACTTATTATTATAAGTGGTATAAGTAATAGGAGTTGAAGAATCGAAAAGGAAAAAAAAAAACAATTTTATTAATAAGAATGATCAATCAAATAAGGTTATAATGTGTTTTGTATATATAAGCCAATAGTTAGAATTTAACTCTAAGTCTAATAAGAAAATTGAATCTGTATACAATTAAAAAAGCTAATTTAATAAAATAAATAAACCAAAAGGACATATGTTGATCAAGGATTACGCCACATATCGTCTCAAAAATATCTCAGTCCTGTTTTAGTTTATTGGTAAATTAGTATTATGATTATAATTTTTCTTTTTATTATTGTTTTGACAAAGTTATTTTCCTTATTAAACTTGAAAATATACTGATTTAAATACATACGAAGCATAGATCATATTCTAAATTGTAATTATACTTACGGAGTATATATTATACTAGATTAAACCCATGCGTTGCATGGTAGATCAATATTATCATAAAATCTGTTAAAAACAAATAATGTATTTTCCGAATTTAATGTATAAGACTATAATATTATAGCAACAGTATATACACATATAAATTTACTTATAATAAAAGCAATTACTTTGTAAATAAATATATTTAAACACTAATCAAATAGAGTTTTTTAAATAGTGTCTAAATCATATAACCATATAACAAAAAAAAATCCAAAAAACTAAAATATACTTCATTAATAAACCATCAAGTTCATTTTTTTAAACAAATTTACATGATTATGATATTTATCACCTACTAATTATAGTTTGATCTATTATTTTGTGATCTTAAACCGTATATCTTCTTTCTTAAAAGATAACTTCTTCGTAAATAATATGCATACACACGAGTATATAACTTAAAATTTGTTTAATAATTTATAGTGATCAATATGAAACTTGTTTCCAATTTATTCATTAGTATTCAAATTAAAAATTGGATCAAATAAAAGACTACAGAGAGATAAATACAAATTTATACTATTTCAATGTTAAAAAAAGAACAACTTACGGATAAATAAATGACTAACTCAAGGAATTGATTGAAAGATTAAAAAGTTAAATACAAAAGTTTAATTAATAATTATTATAGTTATTATTTTTTTAAAAAAATAATTATTATTAATTATTATCTACATGGCTAGAAAAAGTAGCAAATATTTACAAAATTTACAACTAAGCAAAAATCCTAATTGTCATTTAGATAAAAGTGACACATAGGATTTTTTATCTCTTAGTTATATAGAGAAAATAGATAAAAGATAGATATTGTATCATTTATTTTAATAGAGATATATATTATAACAAATTCGTACACTATGTGGAAACAATTAATAACAATATAACGATAAATATTTTAGTTTGTTGGTAGATATTCCAATTCCAATTCCAACTCTAAATAGAATTTATTTATTAGTAAATACTAAAAAAGACACGTGTCATCTAAAGATTGTGCCACATGTCGATTAAATGATATTACAATCCTATTTTAGTTTATTGGTATATATGGGAGAAGTGAAAGTGGTGCTCTTAAACACCTAATTGGGAAGTAAATCATACAATTTTTTAATATTATACAGTTTTAACTTCTAAGAGTGTATGTTATAACGTTAGCCGTGTGGCTCTAAACACAAATATTAAACAAACAAAACAACTATTAGTTTGTATATACGGAGTTTAATTAACTCCATCCGTCCCACTAAATATGTAATATTTTGAATTTTCAAAGTATTATTTAATAAACTTTAACCTTAAATATTTTGATTTGTGTTATATAATATTTGATAAAACTTATACTTATAAAATAGGGTTTAATACATAAAAAAGTAACCTATTTACACAAATTTCCTATTAAAGGTAACCTATTTTGTTTCTTTTATTTAAAGGACCCTATTTTCAAAAAATTTCTAATAAAAGGTATCTCGTTAGTTTTTAATAAACGACGCCCATTAAGTGTCACGTCACCGATACCATGTTATCATATCTGCTGACGGGGTCCAAAATGAACATATATAAGTTAGTCAAAGTCAACTGCCACGTCAACAAATCTGATGACGTGGCATCGGTGACATGACACTTAACGGGCGTCGTCTGTCAAAAACTAACGAGATACCCTTTATTAGGAAATTTTTAGAAATAGAGTCCTTTAAATAAACGAAAACAAAATAGGTTATCTTTAATAAGAAATTTGTGTAAATAGATTACCTTTTTATGTATTTTTCCCTATAAAATATACATCTAATACTCAATCAATTCGTATAAGTTTCATCAAATATTATATAACACATATCAAAATATTTAAAGTCAAAGTTTGCAAAATAAGACTTTGAATATTCAAAATAGGACACATTTAATGGGACGGAAGGTATAATGAACGAGTGATATATATATATATATATATATATAGAGAGAGAGAGAGAGAGAGGAAGGGTTATTTAAGAACTCACAAATAAAAAAGAACTCAAGAACTATTCTAGACCACACATTTTTTCTCTCTTTCTCTCTTTTCAATTAAATAATAAAATTCACTCAAATCATTCAAAATGTTTTATCTCATAAACCATAAATGGTTAAATGAAACAAAAAGCAAGGGTAGTCTTAAAATTTCGTCCCCTTTCATTAGAAATCAAATTCAATATACTTTTGACGAATTTTTAATTTTTTTTTTCCTCTTGTACTTGTGTTCCCACACATGTGTAGAATCATTGTTTTCACATATAAATTAGTAAATGAACATATGCAGACAACAATGAAGGTTAAGGGAGGAGCCCGTCAATCTATGGCAGAGCCATGGTGGCCAAAGGCGGAGCCCGTCAGTCCATAGCGGCTAAGGGCAGAGCCCGTTAAGTAAATCACCCATCACCAGTCACCCCCTATGGCCTATCACCCTCTATGACCTATCACCCTCAACGACCTATCACCTCCACTAGCTTTGGTTAGTGAATATCCTTAAAGGCGAAGCCCGTTCTGAATCATAATTTTTGTTCAACCTACACATGTGTAAGTTATGTGTAAGTACCAAAAAGAAAACGAACATTAAAAAGTCGTCAAAAGTATATCGAGTTGGATCTCTAATGAAATAGGACGAAATTTTAAGATTACCCATGCTTTTTGTTTCGTCTAACGATTTACGGTTTGTGAGATAAAGCATTTTGAATTATTTGGGTGAATTTTATTATTTAATTGAAGAGAGAGAAAGAGAAAAAGAATGTGTGGTCTAGAATGGTTCTTGAGTTCTTTTTTATTTGCGCGTTTTCAAAATAACTCACCCGTGAAAAGTTATTTTAAGAACCTCTGAAAAGGCAAGAACTTTTTAGAACTTTTTAAATCAAGCTTAATCCTTAGTTATTATTTACATGATAATTATTTTTGATTGTTTTTGAATTGTTTAGATGAAATTTTAGATTTTACAGTTATGTAGAAACATGGATTATAATCTATTATGCAATTTTTGGATACATGAATTTTATGATCACATGTGAACGAATAACGTTATGATCACATGTATGCAGGTCGATCATATATATCAAGTATTTTTGTAAAATAATATTTTCATGAGATTGATGAGGATCAAATGTATATAGATGGTTATATAAACATTTTTAAGCAATTATACAGCCATTTGAACATGTGTAAGCAATCATATAGTGAATAATTTGAATTTAAAAAGGGTTTTTAAAGGTTTCTGCCTTTTTAGAGGTTCTTAAAATAACCTTACCCTATATTAAGCCTTAAAAACATCATGGATTTTATTATTTTATTTTTTTTAATTTTACTATACCTCTTTTTATTTTCTTATTTTTATCACAAAAATTTTGAATTTTTTACGTTCCCCACAAACTTTCATTATTTTAGAATTTAATTACAAGTTTACACCACAAATTTTTGGTTTTTCAATTTAGCCATTAACTTTATCACATTTTTTTCCAGTTTTTTACCCCTACATGATTTTTGCATTAACTCAAATTTTCATTCTATCAACACCACCACCACAATTCTATTAGGTTATATCAACGCACATTTATTATTATTTATATAATACCATTCTTATACACAATATACGTTTTACGCAACGTTATCTTTCTCGGGGCAACGTCCGAGATTAAGATACTAGTTTGTATCAAATTACTAAAAATAGAGAATAAATGTGTTTTTTTTTTCTTGAAAGGCAGTGCAAATATTTTTTGAGGTTGGGTTCTTTATGCATGGAATTTAAATAAGTGGATGCATGAAATATTTATAGAAGGAAAATGAAAAAAGAAAAGTGAAGCACGGTGATGTAGATACCGAGTTTCATTAGTTGGAGGCTTCATTCACTTCATTTAACTAATACGTAAAAGATAACATGCTTGAAGAATGAAAGTTTTTGTAAGTGTGGCTATGTTTCCAAAAGGAAGTTTGAATTTTATTTATTGACTCTCGTCATGATAACATATCAACATCGATCATATATAATCCCATTCATGTATAGCCACGTGAATACATAACTGTCCATTACATCATTTACGTGATGGTGCCGGAGGTGCTAGAAGCCGTGTCCATCAGAATCTCCACCGCCTCCCCCCGGATCACTCAAGATCTTCCGGCACCATGAAAACTTATTCACTTCATAAAATTAATAGACCGGCAATTAGTGTGAAAGTCAAATTTTGAACAGCTAGCTAAGAATATATACTAGAATATGCATCTATCTATATATATATATATATATATATATATACATACCTTGAGATGCAGTTTTTGTAAACAAAGTTGTGAAACTTGCTATGTGGGTTGAAACCAGCATGATGCAACAAAGTAGAGCGAGGAACCTAATATTATTTGCTATTGAAACCATTTTGTAAGATGAACACTATTTTCGTTTTTTTTGAACATAGATAAGCACAAACTAACTCGAATATATATTGAAATAAGGTCCTTGTGAAACCATTTAACGATTTTGTGAGACTTTAAGAATATCAATTTCTTTCATTGAATATTAGACAAGTTAAATTATTCAAATATGTTACTTTCCCCGAACTGCACCACTGAATTGCAATTAATTAAAAAAAAAATATATTATTATTTCAAAATGTAAACAACTTTACACCAATTGTTATAGTATGTATCGAACTTTAATCCTATGCATTGTATGTAATAAACTTCTAAATTTTGTGCATTGTATGTATTCGACCAATCAAAAGCTTACAAGTGACAGCTTATGTGATTGTCACGTATATTCGGATACATATAATGCACAAGATTTGAAAGTTTGTTACATACAATACACAAGATTGAAGTTCTATATATACTATGACAATTCATGTAAAGTTATTTACATTTTGAAATACTAATCCCTAAAAAAATGGGATTAGTAAAATGTATATAATTTAACACGGATTATTGTACTGTGTATCAAATTTTAATCTTGAATATTGTACATAATAAACTTTCCAATCTTGTGAATTGAATTGCATGTTCGATGAATCAAAAAACTCACAAATGACAATTTATATTGTTGTCACATATATCCGGATACATACGATGCACAAAATTTATGAGTTTATTATATACGGCTGGCACATTATTGAAATTCGATATACACTGTGACAATTCGTGTAAAGTTATTTACATTTTAATGTAATAATCGTTTATGAAAATGACATCAATTCCGCTATATAAGGTTGAGCAAAAGACCCGGAAAAAGCAAACCTGACTCGGACCGACCCGAACCTTCACAGACCGACTCACAGTTCCATTTTTCATGCTCTCACAGGTCGCAGGTCATCTTGGTTTGGACTAATTTTCAACCCGTACACATCCCTACCATCGTATACCAAATCAAACACAAAGTATATCAACTCCTTCCAGAAGAACTATTTGTCATATGTATTTTCTCGAGACTTTAAATATATATATCCACTTTTTCCATTGAATATTAGACAAGTTAAATTATTGAAATATATGTTAGTTTCGCCGAACTTCACCACGGTGTGAATTGCACTTATTATTGAAATGTGTTAAATTATCAACCTTAATACTATCTTATATATCTTAATTCTTACACACTTACTAGATTATGCAGGTTTGGATGCTCTTTAGCAGGTTGATATAAGTTCAAGGGTTGCTATGCAAATATTAAATATTTGATGAAGTTTGGAGCTAATTCTATCAAGAAGCAAAGTTCAAAGGTTAAAGTTGGAAGCTGATATTCTTCTCCAGTAGCTTAGGTTTTTGATCGATGAAAGCAGTCATATTATTCATACACAAATATTCTCTTTTGATCTCTGGTTTATATTTGATATATATATATATATATATATATATCTTGATCTTCTTGATCAAATATATATTTCTGCTATTGATTCTGTAATTAATCTTTAGCACATACCTTAAGATTTTGTATTTTCTCTTTGTAATCAAACTTTTTATCACAATAATAATAAGGTCATAATCGGGCCGACTGATTCATTAAAGGTATTTGTGATTTCGTTTATGGTATCAGAGCCAGGTTCCTCTGATTAGTATTGTATCTGGTGTTTTTGATTCAAAGAAATAGGACGTATGTTGATGCACGTTGATGTGACAACAGCAACTTAGATTTAATATGTTGTTTAGATTGAGACATTATGTTAATTTATGTCGTATCTATATATGTAATTGATAGATTATGGACTTTATGTTTTGGTAATGATCGATTACATGTTTTGGAGTTGTATATATATATATGTGTTATGTATGATGTTTGTTGTGTGATATACAAGTACAAACATAATATGTGTTAGGATTCCTTAAGATGAAACACTTAGGAATATAACCAAGTATTACATCTAACGAAGATAAAGTATATCTTCGTTAGAGGCAAACGAAGATAAACTTCGTTTGGTACAAACGAAGATTAACTTCGTTAGATGGGCTGGCAGCTAAGTTCGTAAGAACAAAGCCCAGCAAGCCCAGTTCGACCTGAAACATATATATACGAACGAATACCCTGATATACATAGACGTTCGACATACAAGTACTTCAGAGACCTAAGTTCGTTCTATAGCTTATAGAAACGAAGATAGGACAATACGGCTGATTATTTATTTGATAATTAGCGATATACCAATTTACTAATCAAACTAGTTATCTCGTGAGGATTCCGCACTCACGACATAATCATAGACGATCTCGAGAGCGATCTATAGCTATCGAGGGACTCACAAGTGGTATCAGAGCCAATCGATTTCTTATCGAAGGTTCGAGATCGTTTTGTTTGATTCTTTTCTCTGAAAATCAACCTCCCGACACCCTTACTGTCGCTAACTTCGTTTTCTCAAACGAATTTAGCAAACGAAATTAACCTCATCTTCGTTTCGAGTTCTTCCAACATTTTTAGCTTTATTTTCGTTAAGTTCCTTCAAACGAATTTCAAGTTATCTTCGTTACTCTCACCTTACGGATTTTTGCTTTATCTTCGTTCTTTCCTTCAAACGAAGATAATTCTATCTTCGTTTTCTCCTGCAAACGAAGTTAATCCTATCTTCGTTTCTCTCATTCAAACGAATTTAAGATCTATCTTCGTTCAGTGCAAAAAATTCCGAAATGGCTTCCTCGTCAACCAACACTGCTGTTGCTCAATACCTGAATTCTCTTGTCTATCATGATCATCTCGTTGGACGTACTAATTCTCCACCGAAGTTAGTTTCATTGGCTGACTTCTGGGCGTGGAGAGGTCGATTTGAAGATTATATTCAACGAGAAGATTTGAATATGTGGATTATGATCACTGAAGGATATGAATGGCCAACTCTTACTGTAAACGGTGTTACAACTAATTACAAAGTAGGAGAATTAAAAGGTGAAGAAAAATCCTTGTATGCTGTTGAAGTTAAGGCTCTTTCTACTCTTAGAATGTGCATTCCTCAAGAATTAGTGCACTTGTTTCCTAAACAGGAGTACAAGACTTCCAAGCAACTGTTCGATGCTATTGAAGCTCACTGTGAAGGTGATCCATTATTGAAGCAAAATCGAGTTAAGATGCTTAAGAAACAATTTGATTGCTTTAATGCTACCAAGAACGAACTAGTTGAGGATCTTATCTTGAGATTTCAACATCTTCTTGCTGAGTTAGCCTATTTTGATCTTAAGTATACTCCTACTGAGATAGTGGATAAATTCTTGGATGGTCTGCCGAAAGCTTATAAAGAATTTCGTCATGGATTGCAAGAAAGAGCTGATTATGCATCTCTTCGTATAGATGGTGTTATATCCACATTAAGAAACAGAGAAATGAAGGATAAGGCAAAGGATCTCCAAGACAACTTCACACAAGATCCATCTCTTTATCATGCCACTATGAAGAATCCTACAGCTGATATTAATGCATTCTTTTCTGGAGTTGGTTCTTCTGGCACGAAAGAAGGTCCTAATTGTATTATGGATGGAGATGATTCTGCAGGTTTCATGGCTTCTGATGCTGGTTTCAAGGCTCGAAAGACAAATGAGAATGCCAAGCCTGGAAATATGTCGTTTGGTAACATTTCATCTACTTCTGCTGGTTACAAGTCTATGCCTATGGATATGAAATCTGCTGAGGGAAGGATGAATGTCTTTGCTGCAATGTGTGCTGCACATGAAGCTTTTGTTGCTGGGAGGATCACGGATCCAGCACTCATTGATGAAGATTATGACCAAATAGATCCAGATGATGTTGAAGAAATGGATCTGAAATGGAATTTGGCGATGATCACTAGGAGAGTGCAAAGGTTTATGCAGCGAACAGGTCGACAGCTTATTGGGGGTACTCAGGGCTTTGACAAGTCAAAGGTTAAGTGCTATAATTGCGATGGCTTTGGACATTTTGCCAAAGAATGTCAACGACCAAAGAGAGATGTCAACATTACCCCTACCCGTCAAGATAGAGGTGGTAATCGTCCTTTTAATCAGAATGCAAGTAGAGCTCTCTTGTTGACTGAAGATACTACTGGAAATAGCAATGACAAGGCTATCGTAGCTGCTCAACCTGATGGTTCTTATGTCTGGAATCTTCCACAGGATGAGACTAATAATGCTTATTTGGCCGAAATAGTTGATGATATGGCTCAAATAGCAGATTCTGTTGAGGATTTCTTGGACACCTCAGTTTACCACAGTGATGAGCATCTGTATGAAAATGCTCAAAGCTCGAACTTGGAATCTTCTACTCAGGTATATGACACTGATTCTGAGTCGGATGAAGAGGTTGAGGTTGCTGATACGAAAGATTCTGGAGAGGTGAACGCTGCTGAGAACAAAGACGATTCTGCTACTGAAAAGGTTGAAAAGACGATTGAAGAGCAGATGAACGAGTATGAAATTCCAGCAGGCATGAGTGTGGATGACTTTGTTGCGTACATGGCAGACTGCAAAGAAGCAGATCAACAGGTATCTTATTCTCTTCGTACTATTGTTCATGTTTGCCAAATTGTTAATCGAATGTTTGATGAAATTGAACAAAAGAATGAACGAATTAAGCATTTAGAATCCGTTGTTAATGCTGCTCATGAAGAAAGAGATAAATTGATTAAAAAAGATTTAACTGTCATTGAAAGAGAAAGATTTTTAAAGGATAGGATTAAATCTTTAGAGTCTGACATTAATGCTATGAAAGACAAAGTTAAACATGCTGTGGCTGTAGAAAGAGTAGGTGGTGAAGCTTATGCATTATTAGCTAAGAAGTGTTCTACTATCGAGAAAGAACTAGCTGATGCTAGAATAGAAATAGTGGACTTACAAGCTAAGGTTGATTCACTAGACATGATGAGCTTTTGATGCATATGCAAAAATTTGGGGACTCTCCATCTAAGAGTTCTGACTCTGCTAAGGTTTCTTACAATAGCATGCCTCCTCCTTTCAACAATAATTATACTCCTGTAGAACCTAATATCCCGGAAGTCCTACTTCAACCTAGTGTTGATGTTGGTAAATCTCAAGACTCGTCTCCTAAGCCTACTTTGACTGAGGAGACAACAGTGTCTAAAGGAGTTTCTTCTCAACCTACCAAGGAAGAGAAATTGAAAGGTGTCGTCCTAGATTCGTCCACTTCTTATGGTCAAAAAGACAGTATTACTCACTTTACACTTCGTAAGAGTAGTAGGGTCTACACTGAGTTAGAATTCCCGTTATCATTAATTGACCCTAAGAGGATTGATAAAGTCTGGATGTTGATATTAAGGATATGAAGCGATTAAGTCAGTTGCGTCAAACTCCTTTACCTAAGCAGTCTAGGATTAGTCAATCTGAAGATGAATTAGTTGTTAATATCGAAGCAACTAAGGCTTTGAAGCATATCTTAATGCCTGCTCGAAAGAAGTCCCCAAGTAAGTCTAGGACATCACCGACCAAACAGACCATAAGGATCCTAGTAAAACAAGTAAATCAGTGGACAATAGTGTATCTGTAAGTACCAATAATAAGGTAGATACAAAGAAACAACCTAAGGTCCTCTCTTGCTTTGCTTGTCATGAAAAAGGTCATGTTTACAGTGTATGTCCTAATCGACCTCGGCGATCAGGTTCTCCTTCAAAGGTTACCACCTCGGAAGGTAAAAGGGGTTGGGTAATGCTAAACAGGTTTATGAAACTAAAGTTCAATCTTCTTCAAAACTGTTTACTATCCCTCAACGACGTGACTCTCCACCAAAAGGTTCTTCTCCTATGGGACAAAGATTCACTACCCCAGTGGGAGTTCAAGTCGGTCACACACACCTTCAAGTCGTAATTTCTTTTATGACCGAAATCATTCAAGTGTTCGACCTTCTTTTGGCCTTCATTCCTCAAGACCTTCTCCAACGAACGGTCAGAAGTCTTCTCCAGTAAGAAGACAAGTTGAGAATCAAGTCACACCCACGGCTTCTAGCAATGGATATTGGACTGAACTGATTCTCAAGGATGAGAAGGGACGACCCAAACCTATGAAGGTTTGGGTCCCCAATGATAACTAATATTTCTCATTTGATGTGCAGGGAGTTCCTAGGAAACCTATTCATTTGTGGTACCTTGACAGTGGATGCTCCAGGCACATGACAGGGACAAGAAGCTCTTGTCCAATTATACTGGTATAAATGGGTCATATGTTAGTTTTGCTGGTTCCAAGGGCGGCAACATCACCGGTCAAGGAGATGTCGTCAATGGACAACTAACTCTAGAAAGAGTTAATTATGTGGAACAACTTACTCACAATCTAATGAGTGTCTCACAGATCTGTGATAAGGGCAACAATGTTCATTTCACAGAAAAGGAGGCATACATCTTGAAGCCGGGTTTTGTTATTCCAGAAGAATGGATTATGCTCAAAGCTCCTAGGAAGAGAGACATCTATGGTTTAATTTTAGGTGTTGATAATCCAAAGGAGCCCCTTTGTTTGTTGAGCAAGGCAAATGAGTCTGAATCTCTCCTATGGCATCGTAGAATGGGACATATCAACTTTCGGAAAATGAATGAACTTATCAGTCTTGGGTTAGTTGACGGTGTGCCTGTTAAGAAGTTTGGGATGGAAGATAAGTGTGTACCGTGTTTGAAAGGAAAGCAACATAAGAATCCGCATAAATCCAAGGTACTCAACTCCATTTCCAAACCATTCGAATTACTTCATATGGATCTCTTTGGTCCTGTGAACAAAGAAGCATTGGAGGGATGTCTTACTGTTTGGTGATCACTGATGATTACTCGCGGTACTCATGGGTATTTTTTCTGAAGACCAAGGATGAGACTGCCGAACGATTTATGGATTTTGTCAAGCAAGTTGAAAATGTCCATGGAGTCAAAGTTAAGAGAATCAGGAGTGACAATGGCACTGAGTTCAAGAATAATACTATTACTGTATTTTGCTTGACCAAAGGAATTCAACATCAGTACAGTGCACCATATGAGCCACAACAGAATGGAGTGGCTGAACGGAAGAACAGGACGCTAATTGAGACAGCCAGGACGATGCTTGCTGATTCAGGGCTTCCTACTACTTTCTGGGGAGAGGCAGTGAATACAGCTTGTCACATTCTGAATCGGGTTTTAACAGTGAAACGGTTTAAGAAGACTAGTTATGAACTATTGCACAACAAAAACCCAATTTACAGAATGTTGAGCCTTTCGGTGTTCCGTGCACTTTTCTTAAAACTCTTCCTCAAGGGAAATTTGAACCTAAATCTGAGGAGGGTTTCTTTTTGGGCTATGTTCCAAGTACACCGATTAGGCGAGTGTACAATCAGAAGACTGGCAAAGTAGATCTTGGTACAAATGTTGTAATTGTCAGTCACAAACCTGCTGTACACCTTGGTCCTGCTAATCATTTTGATTATGACGGTGTCTTCACTTCTTTTCGTGGTCCTGTTTCTTTTGCAGGTGTTCCAACAGTGGAGGATGTCGTTACTCTTCATGATCCTTTGGATGGTGGACCGGTTTCTGGTTCTTCTTCCGGTCCCTCACCAATGGTTGAGCCTACCTCTGAATCTGGAGAATCTAGTGGGACAAAAGTAGCAGATTCAACCTTAGAGCCTGCTCCTATAGTTCCTACTGATCCTTTGCATGTACCTCTACCTGATTCTCCTTTCTATGATACTGATGACACGGAAGGTGAAATTCAGGAGGAGCCTAACACTCCAGATTACAAACTCCAGAGCAACATGTGCAGACGAATTTGGGAGATGATCTTTCTGTCGATAAGGTTCCTCAAACCAGAGTCCACAAGGATCATCCAGTCAAGCAAATCATTGGTGATGCTTCTGCCTCTGTTCGCACGAGGAATCAATCTAAGAAACCGTCGTGTATGTTTGCTGAAGTTAAGGATACTGGGGCAATTACTTGGTACTTGTATTACTGCTTTATCTCTCAGGTTGAGCCTAAGAATGTTGGAATGGCTCTTAAGGAACCGTCATGGGTTGAGGCGATGCAAGAAGAATTGGCTCAGTTTCGGAAGCTTGAGGTATGGAAGTTAGTTGACTTACCTCCGGGTGAATCTCCTTTAACAACGCGTTGGGTTTTTCGTTGTAAACGCGATGACAGAGGTGTAGTTACTCGAAATAAGGCTCGATTGGTGGTTAGAGGATTTGAGCAACAAGAAGGTTTTGATTACGATGAGACATTTGCACCTGTAGCTAGACTTGAAGCTATTCGATTATTTCTGGCATATGCTAGTTATAAGGGTATTAAGGTGTATCAGCTTGATGTAAAGAGTGCCTTCTTGTATGGTGATATTAAAGAAGAAGTGTATGTCGAACAACCTGCCGGGTTTGAGGATCCAGACTTTCCTAATAAAGTATATCGTCTCGATAAGGCTTTATATGGTTTACATCAGGCTCCTCGATCATGGTATGAAAAATTGTCAACTCATTTGAAGGAAAGTGGTTTTACCAGAGGTTCTATAGACAGCACGTTGTTTATTAAATGGAAAGGGAAGGACTACTTGCTTGTACAGGTTATGTCGATGACATCATTTTTGGTTCATCTGATAACCAAATGTGCAAGGAATTTGAACACAGCATGAAGGCTAAGTTTGAGATGAGTGCTATGGGGGAATTAACCTTCTTCCTTGGTCTACAGGTGGATCAACTGAAAGATGGTTTCTTTATACATCAGACCAAGTATGTTAAAGATTTGCTTACTCGGTTTCGCATGTCTGATGCTAAGATGCTGTTACTCCAATTAAGACTAATCATGGGTTGTGTCCTGATAAGCCTAATGATCCATCTGTCGATGCCACTCAATATCGAGCTATCATTGGATCCTTGATGTATCTGACAGCCTCACGTCCAGATATTACCTTTGCTGTTTCTATGTGTGCTAGATATCAGGCTAATCCGAAAGAGTCTCACTTGAAAGCTGCAAAAAGAATCCTTCGTTATGTGAAAGCCAAGCCTCGTCTAGGTCTTTGGTATCCCATGTATGGTTCTTTTGACTTTGTAGCTTATACTGATTCGGATTATGGTGGTGACAACTCGGATAGGAAATCAACGTCCGGTGGATGTCAGCTTTTAGGGGGGAGAATTGTATCGTGGCAGTGCAAAAAGCAGACATCTGTTGCACAGTCATCCTGTGAAGCAGAGTACATTGCTGCTGGATATTGCTGTTCTCAGGTGCTTTGGATACAGCAACAACTGCGCGATTATGGTATGAATATCTCTAATACTCCTATTTGTATTGATAATAAGTCTGCCATAGATATTACCAAGAATCCGAAAAACTTTAAAGTCACCAAGCACATAGATATAAAGTATCACTTCATACGTGACTGTTTTGAGAAAAAGCTTATTCATTTAGAAAAGGTTATTACTGATGATAATCTTGCTGATTTATACACTAAAGCTTTTGATGGACCTCGTCTTGAGTTGTTATTTCAACTCAATGGTATGAAAAATGCCGAGTAGTTTCTCTCAAAGAACTTAAATGTATTTTTCGTGTCTTTGTAGTATAAGTTGTACATAGATAGTGTCATAAAAAAAAAAAAAAAATACAAAAAGAGTTGTCTTAGTATAAGTTTGTATATATCTAGTGTCAAAAAAAATATATATATATATATATATATATATTTATTAAGTAAGGTTACTGCGCTAAATGCAAGAAGTGACGATACTTTAGCTTTTAAGCCTGCTTAATCGTAATATAACTGATTAGTTCAGTGATTACAATTTGGGATATATCGGTAGACACAAAGTACCAAGGTTTCCTTTAATCTGAACTTAAATTATACAATGTTCTTGTGGGAAACATATTCAGATATATGGCTGAGATTGCTTGCTTTTCAGTAATGAATTGATCTAGTCCTTAAATTTTGTGAAAGATCTAGCATTACTATAAGATTTGTTCAATGAATAGGCAAGAACCTCTACCAATCATGAGCATAAAAGTAAATGTGATATTGTTATGCAAATCAAATGAATGCAAATTAAGGGGCTAATGTGGTCTTTGAGATTCGGACAAGTATGTCCTCGGGGTGTCTTTGTATACCTAGCCTACCTAAAGCTTACAACTTGGGATAGGTTGTCGGAAAGTTCGCTACATGGATCTCATAGAAAATCACGGGTTCCTTATAAATCATGAAATGCAGAAGCAAATATGTGAAATCACAAAGTAATTCAATTCAGTTATCCACAAAGTGTCTCATGATTGGTTAAGGATGTTCTTGAATATATTGAATATTTTTTATCTTAGTGCTTGTATCGATTACGAAAGTATATCTGAATGTGGGTTACATAAGTTCGCAATCTATCCAATGGCATATTAGGCTACTCGGGTTACATGGTGACTGTCCTTGGCCAGGGTATGTCGAAAGTGTCATAACACAAAGGAAACTGGACGTACCGAGTGTTTAAGAGGACTAACATACCGGTAATCGCTGTTGGTCATGGTTCAAACTTATAATAAGAGAATTATTTCTCACCCGCAGGCTTATGTAACATGCTATACTGATCTAATCAGCAGTAATCATGCTTAATGTGAATAATGTATAAAGTCTAGTTAATTAGAATTTAGATTAGTTTATTGTTCTGCAATTTTTATTCTGTGTTATTTTTCTTTTTAATTGAGTCAAAATAAGAATTTTTATAAGTTCTTATTCCATGAGAGATCCTATTCAAATTCTGAGTATATATTTTGCTGAATTCCTTCATGTGAATTTTTAGTGAAGTTGTGTAGACTGTTCACAAAGAAGATTTTCTAATATGGACATTAATTTGTTTAAAGTTTAGAAAAAGATCTTTTCAAGTGTAATGTGAAATGTCAAAGTCATTTGAAATTTCATGATTTTCACTTGTCACCAAATTATTAATTGGTTTGTTTAAATTTGTGTGGTGACATTTTAGGGTTTGACAAGAAATGACTTCCCTTGATCTTTTGTTAGATTTTTAGTTATTTCATATTTGTTAACCCTGATTGAGTATGATTGTAACTTGAATTTTCTGCATTATACTATTTTGTTCTCAATGCGTTGATGAGTTCTGTGGTAAGTGTGCAGTGTTCAGGTTAAGAAGATAACGTTGGAATGCTGACTTCTGTTACTGCATTGTTATTTACATGGATGATATCATTACGATAAGATCCTTGGTGTGTAGTGATAATATTTGTGATGCAGATTAGAGCATGTGAAGGATGAATACATGAACTGGTTTTTGGAATAGTTATTTATTTATGATTCATGTATTTAATGAAAATAATCAAATTTCATATTAGTTTCCTTTGAATTTCATGCTGTGATTTATGACATACTTTTGGAAACTTTACTAAGTTCTTCATGAATTTTTGTTGGATAGTTCATTGTTTGTTAAGTTTTGTAGACGGCATTTAGTATGGGATTTAAGTGTTTCAAGATGGTTTGCTGTCATGCATATTATGATCCAAGGAAGTTCTCGGTGTCATCATCAAATTGGTAATGAGGTTCATGTTTAAATTGATTATTTTCAGGTTTGTTTATGGATAGCGTTTAAACCATATGTTTTTATTCAGGATTATAATGTTCAGTTATCTACTTACATTATGATTATGAATCTGGGTGCTAAGAACGTTTTAGTACAAGGCATGAACAGGTTGCTATCTAACGAGTTTTTGCTATGTACAGATTGTGATAAAGGGTTGTGTTTTGGAAGATTGCTTGGATGAAACTCTGAAATTTTGCTGAACTACGGAATATTTTCAGATTTGTTCTTACGAAGATAACTGCTATCTTCGTTCGACACACCTTTGTTCAAACGAAGTTTATCTTCGTTTGGCTAACTTCGTTTGTGAAGTTATGCCCGATCCATAGTTGGCCCATTGTTAGTTTCATATATAAAGGGGTTTTTCTTCGTTATTTCGTTATCAAACGAAAATACTCTTATTTTCAAGCAAAAACCCTAAAACACAAACTTTTTTTCTTTTTTCTCACTTTAATTCGTTTTCTTGATTCATTGTCCAAACTGCGATCTAAGTAAGTTTTTAATGTTCTTTTCATTCACGAATATGATTTAGGTTTCCATGTATCTTCGATTTGATTTGTGTTGATTATGTTTATAAAATTCTTGTGATCATTCATCTGGTTTGATCAAACGAATTTAGACTTGTGTGAACGAATTTAGACTTTAGTTCAAAACGAATTTAGATGTGTGCACATGGACTTAGATTTTGAATTGAACGAATTTACCTTGGGTAGACATGAAGTTACTTTTATGCCTTACGAACTTAGACCCAAGTTGATGAGGAACGAATTTAGCTTAACACCCTTAGGTTTATTCAAACGAACTTAGACTTCGTTTATAGGTTACGAACTTAGAAGATAAGTTTTGTAACTTACGAACTTGCATGTACAGTTTAGTCTTTACGAACTTAAACTTCGTTAGTGTAATTTAGATTTAATTCTTACGAACTTAAGATCTATTTTCGTTTAGTTATTGCTTACGAATTTAGCTTCTATCTTCGTTCTATCCACTTAACGAATTTATTGGTTATCTTCGTTCAGACTTGTTTTGCGAAATTCTGGACTAGGGTTTTTCATATTAGGGTTTTTCAACTTGGCAATTCATTTATCGTGATTATTTATAGTTGTTTCGATATTTTGGTTGGTTTTGCAGAAATGGCTCTCGCTCCACGTCAATTTGTGAAAAAGCACATCTTGCACTGAACCTAGATCCAGATCAGCATATTGTGAACATTTTCATGAAATGTTCAACTACATTGCTCGCTCACGATTATCCTTTGCTTTTTGTGATTCGCCGAGACTGATTAAGCTGTATTTGATTCTTTCTGGTCTACTGCTCATGAAGTTATGGTTGATGGCCAAAGTTTTGTACGTGCAACTGTTGAAGGCACAACTTTGATTTTATGCTGAGTCCTCCGCACTATTTTGCATCTAGGAGCAGAACCAGACGTAGAAGAAGAGGACGATGTTGAAATGACTTACGAGTTCGAACTCCTTCTTCGCTGCTTTCAGAGAATGGGGTTTGTTG